>NW_005187594.1:933863-938433 GCF_000239375.1 Pundamilia nyererei
GATAGATAGATAGATAGATAGATAGATAGATAGATAGATAGATAGATAGATAGATAGATAGATAGATAGATAGATAGATAGATAGATAGACACACATCGAGCAGAGAGTTCTGAAAGAACATGGCACAATAATCTGTTTATCTCAAGCTAACAGTATGCAGCCTCTAGTGTATGTGTCTTTGTGATGAGGACACAGGGTCAGGGAGTACACAGCATCAGTTAACCAAACACTCTCAGGCTTTCAGCCCTGTCTGCCACACAAAAGACAAAGTGGTGCAGAAAACCACTGCTGTAAAACTGTATTGTGTATTCTGATAAACAAATATGTCCAATTTAAGCACTTCATAAACATTCTTAAATTGTGTTTTTTTGTTTGCTTGTTTTTTGCTTGAAATCATAATTTCCATTGAAATGTCCTCATGTTTTTTTTTCTTGCACTGGATGAACAGGAATGTCTGGGCAGATAACCTTCTGCTCTCTGTTCTCCCCCTAACCTCCAGCCTGCTGACAAGCACACTTTAAAAAAAAAACTTCAACTCTGCCTTCATGACCTTTTGCCTTTCTTCCTTTTTTTAGTGTTCTTTTCTCATAAAACATCTAGTTCGCTCGCTGCACAATGTCATGTTAGAAGGTGCTAAATGATTTTTAATGTAAATTCATCCATTATAAAATCCAGTATGTTGTTTTTCTTTTTCCTTCTTTTCCTGGGGCACTGAGATGGATGCGGAGTGGATTCCAAATTTGTTGTAGTTTAAACTGTAATATGGAACAAGCTCATTCTTATTTGGGTAAAAATAATAAATTCAGTGCTTGTTTGCAACCTCTTTTATGTGTTTCCCTAGTCACTACTAGCAAACACCAAAGGTTTGTCTGATTCCAAAGATGCACTACAGGGTTTAGAACACAGGACTTCTTTGTTAATGGACTGATGCTTTCAAAAACTAAGCCACAGCACTGTGGTTAGTGCTTTTGCATCTTAACAAGAACGAATTTTGTAACTTAATTCTGGTTTATCTGTTCAGCTTATATAAGTCTGTTTCTGTCTACTAGTTACAGATTACAGTAGGCTAGATTGGTCATTACTATATTTGTACAATCTCAGCTGTTATTTGATCCTGGCTGCCGCCGAGAACATTGGGGAATTAATTTTTAGCTTTCTTCAGTCTGACAAGATAGTAGATTGTGCAGATTGGGGGAAACTCCACTGAACTTAAGAAGATTCACCTTCAAATGATTTATTGGGGGAATGATGCCAGACTTATTTTTCTTCAGAGCAGCAGCACTGAGTCAACAGGCTGACTCTGCAGGGCTCAAATGCTTCTCTGTGGACAGAGCTAAGGAGGAGAACTACTGAACTCCGGATGACCCCTACAGATAAAAACCAGCACACATGCTCACCACTGCACTGTCTCTCTCTTTCTCTCTCTCTCTATCACACACACACATTTAACTTAGCACGTCATAAACACTAAAATCTTACTTCAGTTTGCTCTCATTTATTTATTGTATTTGTTTATTTCTGAAAGCCTTATCAAAATAGATATAAAAATCAAAGTGATTAAAAACTATTCAGTTCAGTTTTATTTATTAATATAGCACCAAATCACAACAACAGTTGCCTCAAGGTGCATGATATAATTACTGCTTGAAGGTACATTATAAAAACATATTAAAATGTAGGCAAGAATAAGTTGCCATCTATCCCAAGCTGACAGACCTAGATTCATACCTATGGTCAATTTAGAGTCATCAGTTAACCTCTTTGGACTGTGGGAGGAAAATTAACTACCCACACAGACGAGCAAACTCTACACAGCCTGCTGGTGGATTTGAACCCATGACCTTCTTGCTGTTAGACAATGCTTATAACACCACTATTATTGTTATAAAAACATTTTTTTAAAGTGACGAACTCTTACTTCATGTTCCCCGGTAGAAAGGTGTCAGGACTTTCTCAAATGCAATCACTATTGTCTAACCAACAACCAAGAAGAAGAAGAGGTTATGTTATGTTGATCAGCTCAATAATTTAAAAACATATTGATGTATACTGTGAATACACATCCCACTGTTTGGCTCTAATTGGTCAGACCACAAACTTTTTTCAAAAAGTGAATTTAGATTGATCAAAAACCAAAGTAATACTGATCACGTGGCTGGTTAGAAAAAACAGAGCATGTAGAGGAATTTTAACATGAAGCACTATGACACGCTATAGCTCTTTGTTTGGGGTAAGATTGTGGGTGCCTGCACGTGCTGTCTTCAATTTGAATGAGAATGTGAACTCTTGAACTGTAACCGCTCCACTTTATTTTTCACTGCTTTTTATGAAGGCATTACACACACAAACACATGCAGCAGACAGTGTGTTGAACTTGAGATGAGTTGTGGAAAGTAAAACAGGAGTTTGAGGTCAGCCCCAGTGAGGTCATCATGAAAGAATTTCCACTCTTTGCTGAGGTCTTTCTTTCATTTCTCTCTCTTACATACACTCTTATCTCGTTATTTGTCACTTCATCTGCTAAAGCACAATATTTTTGTCCTGCTTCACCAATTTAACTATAGTATCAAAATCATGTTTGCAAGAAATTTGTAGGAAATTAAACATCTAATGCATGAGACTGTCTTCTTTGTTTAGACTTGGACACTATACTGAGATAAGGAAACTAAAACAGCAGCAGCAGGAGGGCTGCCAGTGCTCATAATTTGAGTAATTCTTCTACTGTTAGGTATTTTACATTATTTCAACATAATAACTGCATGCCCTGAATTAAACTCTTTTCCTGTGAGATCACACTAACTCGTTAACAAACTGATACGGTGCTCATATTCATTAAAGGAACACTTAGTAAAGACATCCAATCCAATTTCAATGGGAAAAAAATCATGCAGGATACCTATGCTCATATGGCCTTAGAAATTAAAGGGATCCCACATTGTTTGATGGAAATGAAACTTAGAAGTCACCCCAAAAAAATCAAAGTGAAAAAATTATGCAATTTTGCAACTCAAAATGGAATTCAGTTCAATTCAATTTAAAATAATAATAATAAAGACCCTACAATAATACTCAATAATACTCAATAGTTCATATTTCCCCAACGTGCTTGCATGCCTGACAAGGTTGGGGCATCTTCCTATGAGATGATCGATGATGGACCATTGACCATCCTTGACAATCTCAGGTGCAAGCTGGTGGCATCGGATAGACTAAAACATAATGTCCCAAATGTCTTCAATTCAAGTTAGGTCAGGCAACCATGGGGACAAGTCCTGGGAAGGAGGAACCTAGGACCCACTGCACCAGTGTACGGTTAAACAATGGGTTGACAATGTGTGACACCTCTTTCTCACAGATGTTTTCAAGTTTTAGTCATTTTCAGCAATAGGTGCATCTGACCTTGTATTACTTTTTACTTGAACCTGATAATGCACCCTGGATGCATGTATGGAGCACAGGCCATTTATTCTCTTGGCCTCTGCTTCTCTGGTATATCTCCTCAGCCTAGTGGCAAGGGCTGTGAGACTTTGTTTGGCAGTTTCTAGTACCTCAGTCATGGACATTTTACTTCTTATTCATCCATGGCCCTCTACAGCTCAGTTAGCTTACTAATATGCAACCAAATTTCCCCTTGTGGGACAATTAAAGGATTATTCTTCTATTCTCATATCCTTCTGAGTTTCTCTGATTCTGGCTCCCAGCCTTGTTATCCATGCGGGCTTTCTCTACACGCATCCTTGGTTTTATACCAAGTTCTTCTTGGTTTGCTGTGGCAGAGTCATATCTGAGCTCAATGGTTTCAGTGAGACTGGTGGTGGGGATGGTGCATAAAGCAATTTTCAGATCTGCAAGTATCTTGTCTGATGGGACTTTTTCAGCTGGGGAAGTTGAAGTGCTGTAAAAAGGATCTGTGAGTGGCTTCTGTCTAATCTTTATTTGTCATGAAGCGATGACTGAGTTTCCCAGTTAGCCTCTAGGAGAAGAATCTTTAGAACAGGAGTGATGAGAAGGTGATGAGGAGTCTGTTTACATGTTTAGATATCCCAGAGGGTCACCTTTAGATAGAGCTATCCACCCACAAAGGTCTGTAATATTCCTCATTGTGTGGAGGAAGGTGGATTCAACCACTGGCCCTGTGAATTGAAGGAAAGCCTGCGACTGAAATGCATAAAGCGCTCTCCATGATGTTTTGTGCAAAGCATTTTTAATAGACATATACATTTATGTTATTTATATCATTCTACTCTTTATGTTATGGTCTGCAATAAAACTTTCAAGCCAAAAGAAAAAACTGACTTTCAGTTATTTTTTTAAAGACAGAAGACTTTCAATTTCAAACTAAAAACATTATAATGATGACTGTTCCATGGTTTAAATCACATCTTTCTTTTTGCACCCTTAGGTTCTCAATTTTAACTTAAAATCTTTCATTAAATGTAACCACTTTACACTAAATTATACAGAAGTGATGTACAGTGGGGCAAAAAAGTATTTAGTCAGCCACCGATTGTGCAAGTTCCCCCACCTAAAATGATGACAGAGGTCAGTAATTTGCACCAGAGGTACACT
>NW_005187594.1:940206-949806 GCF_000239375.1 Pundamilia nyererei
TGTCCAGGGTGTACCCCGCCTTTCGCCCTATGACAGCTGGGATAGGCTCCAGCGACCCTGAAAAGGATAAGCGGAAGCGAATGGATGGATGGATAATTTACAAATTCATTTTTATTCATTTAATTTACTTAAATAATTTAATTTAAAATAAAAACACTATTTATCATTCAAATTTTTTCAAAATGAATTATTAATCCATTAATAAATACTTTAAATCCAAAATGAATTTCATTCAAAAAAAAATAATTCTCAGTGAAAACAGATTTTCAAAAGGCAATTTTGAGTTCTAAATAAAAAAAACCTGATTTTTAAATATATGAAGAAAAAAAAATTGGATAAAGGAATCAAAGATTTATTTTTGACATTTAAAATGGTGATTCCACTCCTCATCTGAAAATCCATTTCCGCACTGCATTTCCCGTTCCTCTTGGCTCATGAATTAGCTATTATGGAAACAGATTTGGGATTAACTACTGGATTAGCGCAGTCATTTGGGTTCTAGGGGCTGTCCTCTTTTGGTACAGTAAATTGTTATTAATTAATTTATGAATGTAACACACATGATGCATTCTGAAATAATAAGAACACTGGTGGGATTGTTTCCTCAAATCAAAAACAACAATATTAAACATAAATGTGGACCTCTGGCATCTCCTGAGTTTAGACAGATGGAAATCCAGTTTCATACCTTTAAGTGGTTTTCCTGAGACTTTTCTGATGTATTCAGCACTCTGATACAGTCTTAAAATTGAAACAAATAAACAAACAAACAAACAAACAAACAAAAACAAAACAGTATTATCTATGAGTGAAGAACCAATCAATTCATATCATACACATACTGGTATCAAATGTTTGGCCAATGTGTCCAAATAACAGCCAAAGAGTATAAGCATACCTTCTAGATGATTTTCCAATGTGTGAAAATAGAGGAATTTTGGAATGTTTTACTGTATTTTCAAAAGAGAGCAGTGTGTTACAAGTCATTAAGTCATCAGAGTGCTTATTTAAAATTTTCCAAGCCACAGAGCTGAATTATCTTCAGTTTTATAGCCTTCTCATGGCCTCTTGGGCTTCATTTTTTCCATGTGTGCGAGTAGACTGACTAGATGTGGAAAAACTTAGATATATGGAATTTAGGACATATTTTTCTTACAACAAGCTGTATATCATCTGTTTTGTAAATCCACCGTTCATTCAATCTGAAAGCAGAATGAAATTAAGCCTTTTGGAGGGTTTTTTTGCAGATTTTTATGCAACAGTTTCACTTTTTTGGTCCACTTGAAGTCAAATTGGGCTGTGTGCACTCCATTAATTAAAAGGAATTTGACATGCATGCATTAGACACTTCACGGTCAGTTTAAAAACAAAGAATCAACTCTTAATCAACAAAATAATTTTATGAGGTAGCTCAAAGTAGAAAAGGAGGCAGAAATATCACTGAGAGTCTCTTCAAGGCAGCAGAACTAAAATGAACCCTGTTCTCATTTAAAAACAATATAAGAAAAAATCAGTCACATCATTGTCAGTTCAGGGTACAGGCTGACATCAAACCCAGCCATTGTTCAGGAAAACAGACTCCTGAACAATGTAAACATGATCTGCTTGGATAAAATTATCTGGTACTGGAGTGGGTACAGGCGAAGGGAGATTCCAAACACAATTTTATTTTTCTAAAGTCATATTTATGAGTGAATCACTTTATGTGAAATCATTTTGTCTGGAAAAGGAACATTACCCCCCTATTACACACACACACACACACACACACACACACACACACACACACACACACACACACACACACACATATTATCTAGAATCAGAAATATAAACAACACATCCAATAAGTTATTCTCAATGGCAAGGACCCAGTCAGTAAAAATTAAACACTTCCACTCTTCATCTTAAGTTCAGTAGTTTCCCTAAACTCTGTCCTTTTAAGTTCACACAAACAAACACTCTACATTAACCTGAATCTAACTGACATGTTTATATTCTAAATCAGACTGCAGAAGAATCACAGCTTTTGTAAATGCTCATAAAACCTGAAGAAAACATAACATTCCAGCTTCATGTATCTTCTGTCTGAAAGTGTCACCCTGTAGTCACATAGTGCAAAGACCATAGCTGCATAGGAAGACACATGTAGGCCAACACTAGAAACAGTAAGAAACAGGGAAAAAAGTATGTTCAAAGTGTACCAGATAGCACTATATTCTCATCATTAGGCTTCCTGTGTTACCAACATAGCTCAGAACCCACATCATCATCTTCACAGTTTTGTATATATCTCCCCGAGATCATTTACATTTGCAGCATTCATGAAGGCTTTTAGGTGAGTTTTAGTGACATAGTAAAAGCAAATTTTATGGGATTGACTTTTTTAAATATAGAAAGTTAAATGCTATAACAGAATGACTAAAATAGATTTTTCCCCCCAAAACAATATTAAACTATTAACAAAAGAACTGTACGCCCCCCCATCAGACTGAAAGATTGATCATATAAAGATGATGCCATCGTCATTATCATCATCTACATGAATGAGTTTCACTAAAAGACCCAACATTAACTGCTCCCCTCATCCAGTTTGTATCAAAATCTATAATCAGATATTTTTATGCATTTTCTGTTATCTCCATGGCATAAGTGCCATTAGTTTGTCAAATCAGTGCACTTACTGTATGTAACTGTCAATTATGTCACTAATATACATTTTTTCTTTCCCTAAAATGCACTGAGAACTTATTTTCTCCATGTTCATGTACATGAGGCATAAAAGTCCATCTGAATGGGTGGTCAGCCATTATAGAATTCTGGGACTTAGAAAATCTGTTCAACAGGCAGTCTTTTAAGAATGGGTTGATGGTGGTACAAAGCCAGATTATGTCTCCGAGCTCGGGGACGCGCCTGGAGACGTAGACGCGGAAGAGCGGTCAGTGTCTTCCAGCTCCTTGTTCAAGCTGCTGCCCGTACCGGAAGAGGAGGAGAATGGCCGCGCAGACGCGGTGGCGCCTTCCCGCTCGCGCTTCTTCTGCTTCATGCGTCTGTTCTGGAACCAAATCTTCACCTGCGTCTCGTTGAGCTCGAGCGTGGCGGCGATCTCCACGCGCCGCGCTCGCGTCAGGTACTTGCTAAAGTGGAACTCCTTCTCCAGCTCCGTCAGCTGCCTCGTGCTGAAGTTGGTGCGCATGGCGTTGTTGTGGGCAAGACCGTAGTCGGCCACTTTGACTGCGAAAGAGATGGTCAAGCTGTTAGACGAATGTTTTATGTTTTACTTGTACGTGCAATGAGAAAAACGCTCGTTGTTACTGGAGCTAGATGTGTTCGTTATTAATTAGAAAATAGAGATATATTTAGCTTTAGTCAGAGTTTGGTTTGAGGTTTGATATCCATAATTTATTAAATTACATCAAAATAACTACAAAGTGCATCACAAAGATGAGGTTTAAAAAACACAAGCAGTGAAGGACATCAGTGGGCCTAAGGAGGGATGGAGAAGCAGCACGGGGGTGTCAGTGTTGGTGGTGGAGCTGGTTAATGGAGGGGCTGCTTTTAAAGATAACAAAGCAGGAAAGACTTCCAACGGAGAAATAACCTGTCTGCTGTAATCATTAAGACACACACACACACACACACACACACACACACACACACACACACACACACAGAGAGAGAGAGAGAGAGAGAGAGAGAGAGCTCACACTCCTGGGCTCAGCTGACCCAGACCAAAGTATCTACAGATACGACTGCATAGTGAAGTCCGAAAACGACTCTGATTTGTACTTTTAGTGCCATTCAATTAACTGTGTCACAGTAATAAAGTCCAAAGCGTTCCTAAATGCAACAAAGCACTCTGTTAATAAAAATACAGTTTATTCATATATCAGTTTTTCAACATCTGTTCTACCAGTTATTTAAAGTGAAATTATTTAAAGGCCTAATTTATCTGTGACCATTAGTCGTGCTGGATGGTATTAACGAGCAATCTTTTTTTTATATGGGAACTTCTGTCTTCTTTTTAAGTGCTCGCATCAACGAATTGCTGTAATTCATTATGGGCCTTATTTATGTTGGAAAACCACAACTGTTATTTTTTTCTTTCTCTCTTTCCTCTTCTTTGACGAATTGAGTAATTAAGATAAGTAAAAAATAATAATAAAAAAAATAAAAGCCTGCCATCCGCACAAAGAAAGTAGTAGTAAAAATATGATGTATTTTCTCTGAAAGGATAAAATAATGTTGTAAAAATCATTTCGATCAAACAATGTTGTTCTCTGTACCATAAAGTTCTGATCTACAAATTATGCTCCTGACTGCATTCAAGCTACATTCACTCCTCATTGACCGTCTTAAAACGAATTCCCCCGCTCTGTTTGTTTATTCGTGCATTTATTTTTGACTGCATTTCATATGAAAAACATGCCATAATATTATACGAAACTTTTGACGGACTGCAGACTTAATCTCACGATAAGGTTTTATTAAGACGTTAAACGGATAAGTGAACCCTCTCTCACCTGTCTTCGGTGGATTTCTCTTCACCTTCATCCAGTCGAAGGTCTGCCCCTGCCCGGCCTGCTGGACCTCATCGTCCCCTCTTTCACGATCCTGAGATACCGGCAGCTCCCCGTAGCCTCCCCCAGGCGAAAGCTCCAGGTAGCCTCCTGCGTCAAGAACCCCCCCACCGATCTGCTGCGGGTACTGTGACCCAGCAAGGGTGCGCTGAGGCCCGCAGTAGACCCCGGTAAGAGAGCTGTAACTGGGGCCGACGGTTGAGGCCGAGTTGTGGAAGCTTGATTGATGACAGTAGGTGGAGGCCAAAGAATCCTCCATGAAATACTGCGGATGGACGGAGTTTGGTGCGCCTGTGGCAGCAACATACTCCGAGTTTGTGGTGCATGCCTGGCCCACATAGGCCCCCGTGTTGCAGCCGTTACTATAAGGAGAAGGTATTACACTCTGCAGGCTTTGGCTCTGGTGAAGCTGAGGGTGATTGTGATGTGTTGGATGTTGGTAGCCGCTGTGCGTATGCTGTTCGTGATGTTGAGGAGGATGTTGCTGATGATGCTGACTTACTCCTCCGCTGGCGGTGTCCGCCCCAACGCCCACGTACATCCCTCCATCCGCGGTATAACTCGCTCCTACGTCTCTGTTGTCATTTCTGGACCCGGGGACAGGAGAACCGCTGAGGCCTGTTTGGATGCTCACGGGGAATCCCTGACGCTGATCTAGGGGAAGGTGATGGTGCAGGTGATGATGGTGGTATCCAGATTTAGGCGCAGAATAAATGCCAGTTGGTTGTCGGTTACAAATAGAGTATTCCACAAAGGAGTTCATGTTGTCCATGCAGACTCGAAGCACCAGGGAATTGGTAAAATGTCTCGACTTGTTATCAGCAAGAAACACGACCGAGGTTAATAGAAATTCGTTGAAAAGCAAAAATCAAATAACTAAAAAATCCATTTGAAAGTTGTTCCTATAGTCGGCAGTATGATATAGAATCTCCTTGTTGTGTGCAAAAAGCAGTACAAAAATCGTGTTGGTTTTTTAATTGAAAAACCCTTAAAGTAATAAAAAAAAGTCGCGACAAAATTACATTACAAATAAAAAACTGTAGACATTTCCAATGTGAATGAAAAAATGCGAAGGCTTTACTTCTCCAAACCAGAAACACATGTGGTCTGCTGCAGTTTGTGTGTGTTTTAAAGGCCCTACTCTATCAGTAACTCAACCTGTGTTTCAAAGGCTCGTCAGTGACAGTGGAAAACAACGGGAGAGGACTGAAAAGAATACAGTCACATTTTCAGCTTCACACAGGTTACACCCAGTCTTCCTAAAGTCTGTCTTTTTTCTTCAAATTCTTCAATTTTCTCTGGCTCTTGCTCTTCAATTGTCTCCCTCTCTCCGTTTTACCGTGTCACTCCTTTTCTTACCTCCATGGCAGGTCACGTGGCTCGTCGCCTATGGTGACCGGAGGCCAGAAGTTTGTTAGCTGGTCACGGGAGCGAGGGAAGCCGTGTGTGTGTGTGTGTGTGTGTGTGTGTGTGTGTGTGTGTGTGTGTGTGTGTGTGTGTGTGTGTGTACGGGAGGAGGGGAGAGGCCCTTTCTTTCGGTTCTGGAGTCGAGTTTGCACGCACGCGCGTTGAGTTGGCCCATTTGCCTCATCCATCACTCGCGGTGACATTAGCACGACAAAGAGACTTCAATCAAACCGGCCCATCAATCTGATATCAGCACGGATCTGTCAGAGCAAAGAGAGAGGCAGAGAATAAAAGAGGACCTGTGAGCCGGCCTGCAGCTTCCAGACCTCCTTCCTGCAAAAAGCTCAAAGAAAGAAGACTGAAACTAAACAAACTAAATACAGTACACTGGTACCATGCTACTATCCCTTTATTAAATATTAATACAACAAGTAATACTGGTTCTACATCTACTACACAATAAAAAAAAAATCAAATTTATTATAGTTTTGTCCATGCTCAGCTAGTATAACATTGCACTCCAGTATAAATTGTAATTCAGAAACACAGAACAACACCACATCAAAGTCAGTGATAATTCACAATCCACTGTTGAGCCTTTGGGTATATCCAAACCTACTGTATATGTGGACGGAAAAAAGACAGTGATATAGCTCCCTTTTTTGGAAGCAGGCATTACAATAACACTGAGCATGTAACAATAAAACCAATAGACAAAGAGAGTGCTAAAACAGGAAATGTGTTTAGTTTGGTATGTGATGTAACTGTTTGTTCTCATTTAAATTTCTTCAAAATAAACCTTGTTCATGTTATTGTGCTTATTTGTAGCAAGTAATATAGGGTCCATATTGAAAGAACTTAGAATTATCTTTTAACATAGCTCCTTAGTGTTTGAAGGCTTCCTAAACCCTGCGCCACCTCAGCTGCTCTGTAAAAAACCCCTCAGGTGACACAAATTACAATCATCTATTTCAAAATTAGATTTCAGCATTGAAGACTCTAGTTCTGACTTACTGCATACTCTACTTAGATAGCTCTCTTTCCCTCACCACATGGCGTATATGCAATACTGTAAAGGGAGACTCTTTAAATGTGAGGAAAGGCATCTATGGAAAGTGTTCCAACCTGATTTTCCACAAATTGACAGAAGTTCATGTGTGAAAACAACTTTACATTAAGAAACAGTAATTGACTTCATTTATCCTTGGCATGTTAATAACAATTCTGTCACTTGTGTTGATGAGGAGTGGTGTCAGGTAAAACACATCTTAAGTTTGGGATGAAGAACTGAAGCAACTACCAATGACAGCAAAAAACTGTTCATTGACATAGGATAGTGTAGTAAATATATATGTCTTTTCTGTATTTTCTTGTCCCTCAACCCCCAACTGTCCACAACAGATGGCTGCTCCTCTCTGAATCTGGTGCTAAGGGAGTTCTTCTTCCCCACCTCTGCACGTGTTTGCTTAAAGGAATACAATATATACAATATTTGGTTTTCCAAAATATTGCATTGTCTTATCTTACAGCATACCGATAATGGGATGACTGTTGTTGTGAACAGGTCTACAAAAAATACTTGAAAAAAATGAATTAGGTTACATGCAGTGTCTACTAGAGATCAACTATTAGCTACAATGCAATATGTGATGAGCAAATTACTGGATAAGGCGTGACACTGTGCTGAGCACCAGCTGTTCAGCTCTGACATTTATCTGTATGTGGATGGTGTACTGACTCGTTGTCTTCCTGTAACAGCCACTTATGCAATTACAGAATGCGTATTTATGAGCCAACCAATACACACATACATATATCACATAAAATATAACTTAAACACTAGGAACACGTTTAGCCATTTTGGGGTAAAGTTAGCTGTTTTTTATAACAAACATTTCTCTCGACAGGACAGAAAAAATCTTTCTATGGATTAAAGGGCTCCTATTGATCAGAAAGCTCAATTGCAAGGGACTTATGGGAGTCAGTTTACTTTTCAACAATTGCATTGGGAAGCCATAGATTTCCGATGAGTGAATGTGCATGTGCAGGTGCCCGTGTGTGAGTGTGTGCTAATTGAATGAATGAACTGATCTGTTACACAAATGAGGTTAAAGTAGACAGGAGGCATTTTAGTGGGCCAAATCCTGCTGGTCCAGCAGAGCAGGAAGCAAGGATGACAACACAATGTACTTTCTGTGTGTGCGTGTGTGTACATGTGTATATATCAACGGTCTACAACTGTGCAATCGTTGAGGTTTTTTGGAAGAAGTCTTTTCAGTGGAAATGTTTCAGAATAGGACTTTTAATTCATTTTAGTCTTTCTATGTTTTTGTTATATTCTTTCAAGGAGAAAAGGGAACAACATCTCTTCATTTCTTACATTCATATGTATTAAACATTTGTTCCTCAAGTGTGTACTTCACAGCCTGGACACATTCTCATTGGTCATTAGCCTCCATTATAACTGACTCCAATGAACCCATCATCAATTTTTCCCCTCCAGAGCCTGTGTGAAGTGCCTGACAGCAGGCGTACTGCAGCCGTGCCGCTATGACGAAATCAGAACGAGCGGCGTGGGCGAGCGACAAGGAGGGAGGTTAATCATCAGTGAGGGGCTGAAAGGAAAGAGAGGCAGAATGAGTGGGCAGGATGTCTGCAGGAATAGACCAGGACAAGAAAAAGATTAAATGACGCCTACACCGCTGCCTGGGTGGTGGAGAGCCTAAAGGAAAGAAAAAGAGAGAGAGCGGGGTCAACTGGTCAAACTCCACTGTGTCCCCATGTTTAGTTTTTTACATCCATGTAATTCTGTAATGTTAGTTTTTTGTGCAGGTTTGTACCTGGTTAACACATGATAATGCCACATGATCTAGTAAGCAGGTGTAAATGTGCAAACTAAGTAAAAAGTACTACTATTTTTGAATAAACACAGAAAATTAAAACACGAGGAAAGTGAAGCCACAGCTCTTTTTTATTTAGCTTCAACTAAACCACCACTTACCATTCCACCAAATTATAGTAAAAATTGGCTAATATAATTCATTCACTAATGCAGTTGTGATCAACCTGTATTTCTTTCTTACTCCTCATTGCTCACCACCCACATAAGGCACAACATGGGTCACATATGGGTCAGGCGCAACATGTGTTGGGCAGCGAAGCAGTGAAGGCCTGGCAATCCAATCTCTGGCTGTTGAGGCTGACTCTTGGGACATAGAACGTCACCTCTCTGGTGGGGATGGAGCTTGAGCAAGAGGATGAGGTTGAGATATAGCATCAGATGTATAAATATAGATATAATCCGTGCTTCCATGCTGAGTAACACTGTAGAAGCACTGTTACTCAGCTTGATACCCTCAGGTTTAGCCGCTGCTTGATACACCCAGCAGCTCTGTGAAGGCTATGCTTGAAGCCACTGAGGTGTTCGATGGTGGGTGTTGGACTTCCTCACTGGCAGAACTCAGGTGGTGAGGGTGGGCAGGTGCTTCTCCAACAGCATCACCATCAACACAGGAGCACCTCAGGGATGTGTCCTCTCGCCACTGCTCTACTCCCTCTACACTTCAGACTGTGTGGCCACCCATGGCTCCAACACCATTGTGAAGTTTGCTGA
>NW_005187594.1:951939-958980 GCF_000239375.1 Pundamilia nyererei
TGAGAAGATAATTCATGAAATTTGAGAGATGTAGTCATTGAATGCATTTTGTGCCAAAACAATGATAACTGGTCCTCAGTTTAGCCCACATAGACTTCTGTTGTGCTCACTGTGTGAGGAGTTTTGCAAACGTGACCTAAGTATTGAGACATGTGTCCTAGCGTCTGTAAAAAACTGTAAGCTCTTGGTCTGAATTGCTGGCAGTCAGCCATAATTATTCCCAGTGACTCCATCAGGGCTCCGCTTTGTCACCAATTCTGTTCTTAAATTTTAAGGACAGAATTTCTAGACATAGCCAAGTGGGGAAAGCATTCCACTTTGGTGGCCTCAGGATCTCGTCTCACGTTTTTGTGGATGATGTGGTTCTGTTGGCTTCACCAGGCGTAGCCTCCAGCTCACACTGGAGCAGTTCTCAGTAGGGATGGGTATCGAAACCCAGTTCTTGTTGAGAACCAGTTCCCACTGTTTCAATTCCTTGGAATTGTTTGCCATTTTTGCAAACGATTCCCTTATCGATTCCAGTCGCCCCGAATGAGGTCACCACGTTGCGGAGCGTCATTTACCTGGCAGGAAACACGGTACCTAAGCGGCTCAAACGCTCAAAAGTTTGGTTATACTTTACGAGAACGGATGACAACTTGCAAAGTAGATATTTCATTTAAGGGAGGAAACACTACGAATATGCAAAAAACACACGATTACCTTAAATGAATGTCGTGTTTTTAATTCCGCTCTGGACTCGTGAATCTCAACCCAGCAGCAGCGGTAACGTTTGCACGTCCTCTCCCGTTAATGCGGCAGGTAAATAATCAACAACAGTGCATATTATGTTTGCGCGATCTGCCTTATCACAAAACCTGCCATTATTGTGCATTTAGGTGACCATGATGAGAGAGACAGACAGAGTTTGGCTCAGATGCTGGCAGGTCTCACTGCAGTCTACCGGTGGCGTCTCCTTTCAAGCCAGGATAGACAAATGTCACCGAGCAGTGACTAAGTTTGTGGTCAAAGGCTTGAACCCATTTGCCACAGCAGATGTCCCCAATTTTCGGCAAGTGAATGTGTTTAATTGTAGGCAGGGACATTACTGGATATTCTTGTGTAATTGCTACTGAATAATTTATGTTATACTTTGTTATTGCTACAGAAGAATATTTATTTTATTATTTTACATTTAGAATTTTTTTTCCTGGGGACCCTGTGACACCCCATTGAAGAGCCGTAGGCTGTGGATCTGTTAAGATCTCACTGTTGGGTTTGTAAGGCCATGTTACTCCTAAATTTCTATCTTGTTCGAAGAGAAGATATAAAACAAAGTTCTAAGCTAATCAACCTTCGTGTTCTCCTTTTTTTTAAAAAAAAAGAATCGATAAGAAAATCGATAAAGAATCAAATCGTTAAACAGAATCGAAAATGGAATCGAAATCGTGAAAATCTTATCAATACCCATCCCTAGTTCTCAGCCAAGTCTGACGAGGCAGTAATGAAAATTAATATCTCTAAATCTGAAACCATGGTGCACAGCTGAAAAAGGGTGGAATACCCATGCTGAGTCAGGGATGATTTGCTCCCCCAAGTGTAGGAGTTTAAGTATTTTAGGATTTTAAACACAAGTAGGGGGACAGGCGAACAGGAGATTAGTAGATAGACTGGTTAACATTACTGTTCCTGCAGTAATGTGAACATTGTACCAGTCTGCCGTGGTGAAGAAAGAAGTGAGTGTTGTTGTGTATTCAGGTTTAATTCCCATTTAGCCTTTTGTGTGAATGTGTGTGTGAATGGGTGGATGACTGGATATGTAAAGCGCTTTGGGGTCCTTAGGGACTAGTAAAGCGCTATATAAATACAGGCCATTTACCATTTGCCATTTGTTTCATTTTTTCAGACTTTTGGGCTTTTTTAAAATCTACTTTGTGCTTTCAGTCTCATTTGGGTCCTCCACCTCAACTCTTCTGGGCCTGAACTCCAATATAATACAAAAAAACCCCCCAACAACAGACCACAAAACCTGAAATGCTTACAAAATCTCTCAAATATGCTCTCGCATATTATTTACAGGCAAATTTCACAAAAAATTGTAGCTGTTTCCCTGATTGTTGTAGTTATCATTTAAACACAGTAGGTTATACTCAGTGGGTACAGTTATTTAAATGGGCCAGAAAATGACATGCTAAAATGACTAATATTTCACTCAGTCAACTGAAGCCATTGTTAATTTTGTAATGTTAAAAATGTTGTTATTGTGTTTGCTAGCCTATTCTGGCATTAATTAACACAAAACTCCTACTTTACTGTTCCACTAACATGTTTTAATTTGATTTACATGTGATGTTAACATATGGTCTTGTTTTACTTATTAAAACTGCATCTAAACATTCTGTAATGCTATATCTCAGTGGAATAGCTACTGTATGGCACTAACCTCCATGAACTACTGAAAGGGTCCATGATCTACTATTGCAATAAAGAAATGGTCCACTGGAGTGAATGGAGATGACTTGACACTTAATACAATATTTTCTTAAGACAATGTTTTCTATAAAACATTTCTCTAAAAACAGACACTTTTTTAAATTTAACTAACTTAAATCCTATTTTAGGATAAATCTATTTTAAATTTGCTATTAGGGATATACAGTTTTATTACTAAAAATGTGATGAATCACTTACAGCAATCAAAAATGAAACTGAATGTTAAAATAAGTGTTCGCTTCTTTATTCAATTTCTTTTTATTTTATTTTTATTTTTTTGCCAAAAGTATAAAGTGTTTCTTCAGATGGCCAAAAGAGCCACTGGTTCAAGACACCAGACCATAGTCTTCCATAAAAGCCCATTAAGTAGCTTTTTAGGCCCAATGAAAAAAAAAATATGAAAACGAAATGTAAGTTTTTCAGCCTGTTTGGTAAAAAATCTATGTGCCCCCTACTCAGTCTCAAGCGGGCTTAGTTGCTCTTTGGAACCACTACTATGAATTTCTGGGACTATATGTAACAATATCAAACTTGTGTCCTTGTAAATAAACCAGTAGTTTGTGACTATGAGACTATTTTGGGTCAATAGGTATACTTGTTTGCCTTCACAGAAATAGTGCAGGCTCCCCCTGGAGCCTGCACTATAGGGTTCAACTTTACAAAGATATCCATCTGTTATCTTGTGTCACTTACCCTAACATGGTAATCCTGATAAGTGGTAACATGAAAATTGTCTAATGAGCTTGGAAAGAAAAGCATCTGGACTTCTTTGACCAATTTGAAAATATTTATATTTATATTATTCCTTCCTATTCTTCTGTTTGAAAAAAAATATAGTGTGTTGTTAAACACTATACAGGCTGAAAGGAAGACAGCTGACATAGTGAAAGAAGTGAATTTGTGGTAGGAAAAGCATTGTGCAGCAGTAGTATTTACAAGCAATCTATGAATGTAAATCTTTAAATCGTGGCTTTGGCTAGTAAAAGTGTAAAAGTACTATATAAATGTAAGTTGTTTAATGTGTGTTAAAGAGTTTTAGCCTGAAAGCACCAGGATATGTCCTTCAATGCACATATTAAACATGTATGTAGGGATGCTTTCTTCCATTTGAACAATGTCTCTAGAATTAGAAGCATTTTGTCTCAGTGACGCAAAACAAACTAGTTTTTGGTTCTGCTGGAGGTTCTTCCTGTTAAAAGCAAGTTTATCCTTACTACTGTCACCAAAGTGCTTGCTAATAGGGGGGCCATATGATTGTTGGGGTTCTCTGTTTTCTCTGCATTATTGTAGGTTAACGAGGATGTTAACTTACAGGTATGAAGTGCCTTAAGGTGATCGTTGTTGTGATTTGGCTTTATATAAATAAAATTGAATTGAATTTCAAAAATGTAAAAATGTTCAAACCAAGTCTCTTGCATGAATTTCTGCCTTGCAGTTCATTTGATGAAAGGTGAGGACTTGAATATGAATTGGTCCTAGTGCTTAGTTGAGAGATACAGGGTGATGGATACCCTGGTCAAGCTTCCTCATGTGGGTGACAACAGTGGTACAGACAGGCAGATGAGTTATCTGCCTGTACCAGGTACCAGCTGAGTTCTGAGCAAATTCTTCCAGAGAGCATCAGACCAGTACCGAGGCAAAAGTTACGTTTTCCCACAGGAAATGACAACACTTGAGGAAACCCAGAGAGGTTTCTGCAGAACAGAGAAACAGGAACATTAAAATTTCAAGAACACACAGGGAACATTTAGGAGCCCAACTTCCACAACCATTGGTACCAATCTGGCAAAGAGTAGTGGCTAGAGCTGCTTCTTAAATACTGGCAGCTTGATAAGTATATGAGCAGCAGGTGTGTAGGTTAGGTTGGAAGTTATAGAATATTACTGCTGCCCACTGACCTGTATTATTGGTCATTTTTGCTGTCCTGGAAAAAAATGAAATAAATGTGCAAACCTGTTGAAATATGAAATATGAAGTTAAAGGGTTAGGGTCGCTTTTCTGATGATCTTTTTCCACTTACCAGAGTCTCTAGCTGGGAGGGCAGGTGAGCTGTGAGGCTTGTCTCAGGTAAGGCAGAGAGTCTTAGTTATAAGCTCAGCACCAAACTACCTCTGACTGTCTGTTTATGTTTCTGAGTGTTTGCATTTTTTGTGGTGTCTATCTAGGACTGAATTAAAATAGGTTAAAAGGTAGCATTAAGATGCAGAGACAAAACAGAAAGCTGATTACAGTTTTTTACAGACGCTAGGACACATTTCCCAATACTTAGGTCACGTTTGCAAAACTCCTCACACAGTGAGCACAACAGAAGTCTATGTGGGCTAAACTGAGGACCAGTTATTGTCTTGGCTCAAAATGCATTCAATGACTACATTTCTCAAATTTCATGAATCATCTTCTCACTCAGACACAACAACTGCCAAAAATCTTTGTACGGACAGGACATTTTGCATGTGCTTACATACTGTTTTCAAAACTGTTAAACTTATGGCCAAAACAATAACACAATGCAAAACTTGAAAAGACAGCAAAATCCAACGGCAATATTTTATTGAAACATATTTTAAATCTAACAATGCAGTTTAACCAGCCACAGCTGATTCTCATTGTGGATGAACATCTACACAGGTGTTACTCCTTCAATTTTTCAACTCCTTCAATTCTGGCATGCCAGAAGATTCTTTCCTAGGTGTATTACCCTAGATGACATAAGATGTGATGTGGATGAGAACCTGTGGCCAAATGGAGGAGACCGAGTAGAATAGCATTACTATTGTATGTGTATCAGTGGATGGTGTGTATACAAATTCTTGTATTTTGGGATTACTTAGTGCAAAAAAATAAAAATACATAAACATAAATACATGATGTCTGATTCATTCCAGTAACATATATTGAAATTATAAACAGAGATGTGTCCTTGTTTTACACAGGAAAACACTGTGTAATGCTACATGTTGTTAGTGTTTTTTAGGTCATTGTTTTGTGGGTGACAAAGTGTGTTTGTCGGCTGTCAACCTTTGCTAGTGTTCTGGAGGAATGTGTTCATTTGAGACCTGAATGAAGTGTTTTGGTAGTTGTAGTGCATTTTGAATGTGAAATGAACTGCTTTGCCAAGCTGAGGGTCAGTTAGGAGAAATGTGTGAAGAGTTTTGCAAAAGTGACTTAAGTATTGAGAAATGTGTCCTAGCGTCTGTAAAAAACTGTAACTGTGATTGACTGTAACTTTAATCCCTTCTTCAAAGAAATGTATCAGTCTGATTTTAGATGCTTCTTCTTCAGTTTTCTTTATTTGTCTGTCTCTCATTTTAATATTCCTGTCAACCGAATGGCTCCGGAATCAGGAAGTTGTGCTCCAGTATTCCTGGAAAAGAGTGGAAATATGTGTGTGTCTGTTTGTCTGTACATGCACGTGGATGCAATTGTGAGTGTGTGTGTGTGTGTGTGTGTGTGTGTGTGTGTATGGGTGTGCGGGCGTGTGTCTGTGATCTGAGGGGCTTTCAGAAAATCATGAAAGATGATATAGGAGACATGGTGAAAGCAAAGCACTGACTGAGTGAAGGAAACAGAGCAGACTGCTTACATAGTTGCATTAACTCTGTAACCTGAAACACTGATGCAGATACTAAACAGAATTTATTAATAACATTTACACATATTTCAGCTGATGAGAAAGAGAGAGAAATTGTCTGCATCGCTGATATTCTCGTTTTTAATTTCTTTTCCAAGTTTGAGCACCATCAGATGACATTAAATAAACCTGCTAATGAAATTAAAGTGATATTGACATTTTCTGCATTTGTGAAGTGATGATGTTAAATAAGAAGTAGATCTTCTACTTCATAATTTTTGTACCTTTTCAGGACATCATCATTTCACAATTTACTGATGTTTGACAACCAAAATGCAATGCATTGCAGATCCTGCAGGAAATGTGTACAGAAAACAGAAATTAATGATGAAAAAAACTAATTAAAAAAACAAAAAACAAACGACTCCTGTCACTATAAGTCAAATTCACAGATCCAGCATGCTGATTCCGTCTAACACAGTTTTTTTTTTAATGTAATGCAACATGACTGTTTTTTTTTTCTTTTCATTTTTTTTTTCAACATTCCATGTTTGGAAAAGGGAAGAAACATCCAAAAGAATACTTGGCTGATGTTAGAACCTCTAAGTATTGCTACTACAGGCTGTTGTAAATCAATCAACAAACCTGGGGCCAAACAGCACCAAGGCAGAAAAGTGAGACATGATCTGCGATGTATGTTATTAGACAGTTCCTTCTGTTTTTTGAAACATGCCATACATGTGACCTAAATGGACAGTAGTTTCTCACATATCTTAGATCATCTAATGAGATTGCTCTGATGGTGCCTAAATTCAAATTTAAAACAGTTCTTCACACTTTTTTGATCCAGTTTGAGTTGAGACTTTATTATCAACCATGTGGGATCTAGGTTATTAATATTTGCAATCACTACCATGTATTTTAAAGAAAAAGAGAAGCACTTTAAAAAATAAATAAATAAATAAATAAATAAATAAATATATATATATATATATATA
>NW_005187594.1:959077-969020 GCF_000239375.1 Pundamilia nyererei
ATATATATATATATATACATATACATATATATATACATATATCCCCTGATTGCCAATAATGTTAAGAACATTTTTCAAAGACAAAAATCTAACATTTTGATAGCATTAAAGGGTATGATTATTGTTCACAATCATTGAGGATCAAGATCTTTATTTCTCTTTTTTTGGCTTCTGTAACATTTTGCAGTACTTTGGTCAACGTTTGTTGTTTTGAAATATACTCTGTTTTTTCGGTTTTAATCTCCTGACATTGACTGGACCAAAATAATTGTGGTTTGGTTATAGTCAAATCAATGAATGTGGATACTTTCATAACAGTGATGTCATTAATGCTTTTTTAAAAATTTTGTTATCGTTTGTATATCAAATGGTGAAAAAAAACAGAACCAACAGTGAAAAGGTGAAAACGAGATGAAGGTGATCTTCTTGTGTATCAAAGGACTGCTTTGAGTCTCTTAATGAGCTCTTATGCCTCTGCAATTTCAGCTGACCTGACTTTCATCACGTTACCTGTGATGAAAGTTCATTTACCTATGATCAAACAGTTTTCCACAGTTTCTTCCTCTTCACAAAATGAGAACCAAGTTGAAGGGTCACCATTTGTAACAGTGAAGGAGCTCAAGTGTAAGGGAACCACTAATAAAAACTTCCTTGACATGCAGAAGAAAAGGATCTTGATGTTTTTTGATCACAACACAACACAAAAGTCATAAGTCATAGAGAGAGCCTGAGAGATTATACAGCACTTTGCATTTAATCATTAATTTCTGGCTCTCTTCCAGAACTTTCTTTTGTCCTCTCTTCCTTCCCTTGCAGCAGATGGCCACCCTTCCCTGAGCCTGATTCTGGCAACAGTTTCTTCCTTCCCAAGTACTTGCTCAAAGCGGGTCATTTGATTGTTGGTGTTTTTTCTGTATTATTTTAGGGTGTTGGGCCTTGAACGCCTTGAGGCAACTATCTCCCTCCTATTCACACACATGTATTCTGTCTTGCCTCTACTTTCATTCCTCTTCTCTTCAGTGCATACGTCCACCTCTTCAAGCTCCCTTCCACCTGCTTCCTACTTCTCACTACAAATTACAATGCCCTTTGCAAACATCATACTTCATTGAGACTCCTGCCTGACCTCATCTGTCAACCTGTCCATCACTACTGAGAACAAGAAGAGGCTCAGAGCCAGTCCCTGATGTAATCCCACCCCCACCTTGAACCCATCTGTCACTCCTACCGCACACCTCACCACTGTCATCCAAGTCATGGTGGTCTAAAGAGCCTGAAAAAGAAGACAAATGGACTTCTTTAAGTTTTGTGAAACTCTCCTGAACTGCTCTCTACATCTCCAACAACACTCTCAAAGCAAATATCCCATCTGTAGTGTTCTTTGTCAGCATGAAGCCACATCTTAACCTAGCTTCAACAAAATAAGAAGCCTATTAGTACCCGCAAATAATACAAGTTCACAATAGATGTAGTAGCTATGCATTTCATACTCTTCAAACTGAAGTCAAATGTTGGAGGTCAGAGTAATTATGTAGTGTTCCTCTGCACACAGAATGGTGATGTGAGAGAACAGTGGAGAACAGAAGAGAAAAGTCAGAGCTGGAGGGGGATGGACACAGCTATCAAAGGTACAGGTAAAATTAATCATAGGACAGTTAAAAGTTGCAGCAAGCAAATCACATAATCTGGAATTTCCCCTTGTGACAGAGAGACATCTTAAACAGACTTTTTATGAAAACTCAGAATTTTGCAAAAAAAAAAGTGTTTTGGGTAACAAAAAATTTATTTAATATAGTATTTCAAAAAAGGTTAATTACCTTCAACTCTGGCCACTAGATAAGTTTATAATGTTTTATAAAAAGCTGGAGCACCCTTTTCAAGTGTGATGTTATAAAACACATCGTAGTATTTCCACCATGCATTTTTAGATGCATCATCATTATTTGATTTTTCTCAGTTCTTGGCTGCCGGTTAGTGGTATGAGTCGACCACTCAGCAGTCTTCTTAGTGGCAGTTAATTAGTGCAGTTGAATTGACTGACAATTGTCTGTGTTGGTCCCTTGGCAAATACCAGTAATCCCATGGAATGGCTCTTTATTGACCTATTAGTAAGCGAGTCCATGAGAGAGTTTTGTGCACATATGGAGAGTGATTTGTGTTTGGTGTGTGTCCTCCAAGGCTACCACTTGACAACTCAATATACAGAACTGTGTGTGTGTCTGTGTAAGGTGGGGGGGGATAGCTGTCCAATCTTTGCTCTCACATCCACAACAAACAGTATATTGATGGCACCCTCATAGGTATTGCTCACCTCTCTTTGGCTCACATACAAGACTGAATGGAAGGTAGTTTACCTACCATTAACATACAGTGGAAATGATTCTGTCACTGTACACATGTATGTGACTCAAGGACAGAGCATGCACACACTCTAAACCCCAGTTACACATTTGTTTTCTTTAGTTATGACTCTGCTCCTTATATCACCTCTTATTTTTATTTTATTTATTGCTTTCAAACAAACTGGACAGACCTTTTGTTCAGGTCCCCAAACTGTTTAAATGTGTTGTAATTGTGTCAAGAATGCACATTAGTTTACCTGTTGCCAGGTTGGAGAGACTTTCAGTGAATCCCTTATGTTGTCCCTTATTGTAAGATTAAAAACAAACAGCTTCAATCTTCCAATTTTGGAAAAAAGTACAGTAACAAGTCATTTTCTATACCGGCATTATTGAATGCCTTTCATCTAATACTAGAAATGTTGCCCTCTCTGGCATTATAGGATATGTGCTGTGATATATGATTTCAAATATGTTGCTGTATATTTAAGCAGATAATAACAAGTGCATCTGATCATATCAGATGATAAAATTAGGTTTGAAAATAATCCTAAAAGTATGGCAATACCAAACAAACTTGATGTGTACACGAGTTTCAGAACTTGAGACAAATCTAGGAACCGATCCGTGCAGTCTAACAAAACGGACAACTTTGAGTTAGCCAATCTAACACAAGGCTGTCTGCTAGCTGTCTGTTTATCAGACAGTTGTGCAGAGAGCTTCTTGTGTTTTGAAACTGTGCTAAAATAGAGTTTCAAACAGTTTTCAAAAACTCTCGAAATTATCTTTTAGTTTTTTTTGTTTATTTTTTGTAAGCTGTTCCAGTTATGAAAGATATAATAAGCCATTCCAGCAGTGGAATGCTTCAGAACCGCATCTGGTTAGGCTCAAGTGACAGAATGGTCCAGTGGCCCTAGTAATGATAGGACAAAAGAGGAAATCCATTAACAGTCACAGAGCCACAAAACTGGAATAAGGAGGAGGTCAGGGTGGATATTGAGGCCAATAAAATACTTCATCTAACTTCATCACAGGCTCTGTGTTTTCTATTTCTAATAAAACTTTCTTTATTTTTAGCTTTCTTCATTTTTGGGTGCCTGGTAACCTGAACAGCATCTATAAATAATATGTAAATCATGTATGTCCTAGGGTCGCAGCAGTGAAACTCATCATACAGTTACTCATAGAAAAGCTGCTCTTAAAACCAAATGTTCAGGTCCAAATGAAATTCAAAAGCTGCACTCATTGACACCACAAGCAGAAGTGTAGTTTTGTTTACCGGAGCTGTATACAGAGCAGGTTATCCTTCCAACCTGCTTCAAATAACCTTAACATCCTATTATAATAAATAGGTAGGTTTGGGGGTTTTTTTTGTTTTAAACCCTTACAGCGTCACAGCAAATGTTGAAGGGGTTTTAAAGAAAACAATTATGTGACCATCAGTCATTTCAGGAATGCCTTGAAATGATGTCTGGTTTGGCTCAAGTGACAGGACCCTCTAGTGGCCAGAGCAATTTTCATGGGAACAAAAGATGAAGTCAGGTGACTTTGTCTTTAGATCCCCCAAATCAGCATAAACAGTAGGTCAGGGTGGATAGGAGGGTCCATCAAACAAGAGTGGATTTGAACAATAATTTTTTTCTTTTGTTAATGATACTATCAGTGAAATGCACCTCTAAGTTTGTTTATTGGGCCTTGGCTTTTTGGTAATTTAATTAGACTCAAAATACTTACATAAGTACATATTTTTAAAAGCAGAGAAGAAGGACAGTTGCATAATTCCCCAAATGTACTATTGACATAATATTAGTATTTAAATAAATATTTAAAGTCTTTACCATAGGATCATTTATTTTACAGATTTTTTCTGTTCCCTGCAATTATTACCTTCTCCTATGGCAGAGACATACAACCAATAAGGTGGTTAGAATGGAGGACTTGTTATTATTTATTATTAGATCCCCCTGCTACAGTATTCTTTGCCCTGTTCATGCTGTTAGCTAGTTGATATGCTTAATCACAACAACAAATAAATAAATAGAAAATAGGGGTGTTAGAAATTTTCCAGAATGCAAAGATTATCTCATTTTAGCCCATTACTGGATCTAAATTAAAGGGTTTATCACAAAATACAGTTTTATTCAATTCAATATGTAACTTAGGGGTAATTTCGAACAATTTTATGTAGCAATCCCACTGGTCTCATGTATGGATTTCCTTATCTGAGACAGGCTGGTAACTAGTTCAGGGTGCCCCACCTCTAGTTCTATGGTAGCTGGGATAGCTACCAGCCCCCTGTGACCCTGAATTGGATAAGCAGAAAAGATTATGTATAAATATATCAAATGATAAGCTATGTTTCCAGTGTTAGAAAAAAAAAAACAGTTTGCACAGTAATGTGATACAGATAAAATATTCACTTCTTTGTAAACTTTTTTGATTGCCAGGTTATGAAACTAATTTTGCCGTATCTTTATGCATTCAGGTGTGATGTTGTTGTATTAACAAGTAACTGTTTCTTTTTCTACATGAAAGAAGGTTAAGTATAAAACTTCTGCCATTAAAAAGAGTGTTTCATTTTCTATTTAAGCCCATCCCTTTGACTTGTAGGTCAGCAGCAAAGCTAGCGAAGAAGCTGCAGGAGCAGCAATAGCATGACAGTCTTTTGAGAGGAAAGTTTCCTCCTGACAACCAGGATGATAAAAATCCACTACTCACATATTTCACCACTGCTGCTAAGTGGGTGATCTATCACACCTGAGTTATGCAGTATCACACACGTACCCTTACACACATACACACAGGCAGAAATCATAATGATGGCAATGGTGATGCAAGAGATAAAGGAGCAGCCCGCATATTACAGCATGGCAGCAGGCCGACAGGCGGTGACAGCCAGGAGAGAGAGATTATTGGAACACACACACACTCTGTCCCCAATACACACATGCAGCCACTCAGAAGGTAAGATATGTCTCCCAGCATAGAGATGCTGGGAGACATATTATTGCTGTAATCTCTTTGTCTACAAGACACACTTAGATGAATGGTTACAGAAGAAAGAGAGATTGTAACTGCAACTGTGTTTAACTGCATGTCGCACAGCCTAGTCTCATAGTTAATACACTTATTATATGGTGATTAGAATAGCTTTTCGGTTAAATATTTTTTAGGATAGTTTGAATTATCCTTCTAGTTCATGCAGTGCTCACCTACTAATGTACAGCAGAAGAGTAAACTGAGAAACCATTCCTTCCTAATGAAGCACTTTATAATAAGTATGCAATGTAGAATGACACATGAGTGAATATCCAAACAGGAGATGAAAACAGGAGTTCCACACAAATCTCCTGCTGTTTATAACCTTTTTATGGCATCGGTACCAGAGGTGGCAAAAGTACAGACACTCTGTACTTACAGACACCCATATTAGAAATACTTTGGTAAAAACTGAAGTACTGATTCAAATTCTTTGCTTAAATAAAAGTGAAAAAGTACACGTTATGAAATGTAAGTAAGAAAGTAAAAAGTAGCTCATTTGTACCAGCAATTTTTTGCAAAGCTAACTGGACCTTGTGCTTTATGAACATAATAATATAATAATAATGGACATGGGAAAACCTTTTGCAGACTTTTGCAGTATTGCAGATTATAGGAAATGGACCGCACATGGACCTTACAAAACCAACCAGTGTTTACTTTCAGAAAAAGGAATTTAAAATTGTTGTAAAAACATCAGTAACTAATTCTGAGGGAGGCAAAAGGACCATTTACAATCCCCAGCAGGCACAACAAAACATGCTGCATCTGCAAAGCAAGTATACCAAATTTAAGTTCAGTGGCAATAGCTTTCTAATGTAATATACAGTCTTTACTCCAGCAATATACCTTGACACACTGCATATAGTTAACAGAGCTGTCTGCTAACTATTATTAAACTATTGAAGCAACTCTTCCCTCTTATTATATCAAGAGAGGAGTGAGCTTACTAGCAAAGCTAATGACTCAGGTGATGTTAGTAGTTTTAGCTTTTCAGCTACTTATACACAATAGTTAGTATTCAGTAAAAATGCTTTTTTGGATTTACACAGATTCATCCATCCGGCATTTGCCACTATTTTGCTGCTTTTATTGGTGATAGGAAGAAAAACACTTTGAGCAAGTAGCAGGATGTCATCTTGTCTGAAATTGTGTGGACCTTTTCTTATTTGTGAAAAGAACAAGATACCACTGGCAGACCAGCCAGCTCCAGTATTCTTTGGGGAATGTCAGACAATTTGCGTGGTGCTGGACTGTGAGAGATGTCCCACTAAAAAACTGGCAGAGTTTGCTCTGTTCCTCCTTGCACAAAAACATTGATCCTGAGGCTCAGTTGATGTCTCTGTATACAGAGACATCAACTGTATACATCAGACATCAACTGAGGATCCTGTCTTGTCCTGCTTCTTGTAAATGTACCTATGGACATGCCATCCTGGTAGAGCTAGACTACTTGTGCACTGTTTCACAGTAGTAACCTAGCAGAATTAAATATTGAGGCACAGGAAGTGTGCTCTCATTGTTTAAGATTGTTTAATTGTTGTCATTCAACCACAGTGTAGTTATGAAAGGTGAAGAATTATATAAAATCAGTTACAGCACCAGTATACTCTTTTTAACTTTAAAAATTAAAAAAATAAATAAAACTTTTTTTTAACTTTAACTTTTTTTTTCTTTTTTTTTTACTGTGGGTGCCAAATATCATTGGACAAGTAATCAACTCCAAGCTACTCTCCAATGCATCTATTAGAGAGTGAGTATAAAATAGTAAATACTTAAACACAAAAACAGTGGCTGTGAATGGGTGAACGAGGCATGTTGTATGAGAGCACTTTGAGTGCTCAGGTAGAGTGGAAAAGCACTATAAAAGAACCAGTCCATTTTCTATTTAAGACATAAAGATAAGATTGAATATTTTGACATATACACTATTCACAATGTAGGAAGGGTGAGACAAACACATCATAACAACCACATCTACCAAGAACTTTTTCAAACTGCTCTTACCAAAAACAAACAAACAAAAACCTTTAAAGCACAAAACTGCTTAGTGTGCACATCTCTTAAATTCTTGTCTTTATGGTACAGTGTAATTTAGCTTGTCATAAGGCCTGTGCCTGGTCTTTATACAGTCTCGATGAAAAGTTTAAGACCATTGGAAAAATGGCAAAAAATCATATTTTGCATGTTTGGATCTTAACAAGGTTCCAAGTAGAGCTTCAACATGGAACAATAAGAAATGAGAATGAGACAAGACATTTTTGGAGCACACAATTTACTGAAAACAATGCTTAAACTGAAAAAAGCTGTTTTAAAGCTGATCAGAAGTTTAGGACCACATCCCTTTAAAAGGCCAAATCTGTGTGAAAATGTGGATTCATGAACCTTTGGGGATGGATGGCAAGGGAGGTTTACAAAATTGGACAAAAAGTTCCAAACAGTAGATACCTTTCGTGCTGCCGTCTTCACCACTTGGAGAAATGTTCCCACTCAGCTCATGGAAACGCTTGCATCACTGATGCTGCAATTAATTTTTGAAGTGATTAACAATAATGGTGGAGCTAGTCATTAATGAGTTCATGTTTGGAGCTTTGATTTCTGGGTGGGTGGGGGGAAGGCATGGGATTTTTGGAGGCGTGTTCCTAAACGTTTGACCAGCTGTAAAATTATTATTGTTTTCAATAAATTGCATGTTCAAAAAAATGTTTTATCTCACTCCGGTTTCTTATTGTTGTGTGCTTAAAGCGCTACTTGGAACCTTGTTAAGATTCAACCATGCAAAATATGATTTTTTTTTTTTTTTGCCATTTTTCAAGTCGGGACTGTTTTAATGTTAGTTTTTCCTTAAACACTAACAAAACAAAGAGACCAAAGGATTTTCTTGGAAATGTTCTTTTACCCATCTAAGGTCTAAGTCATCACAGATGTTAACCCTAACCCTGCGCAAACTCTTTATCACAGAAAACAGATCCAACAGTGTGGATAATTTGAGATTTGTGTCAGAGTGATTATTTTCTTTGCTTGTTGATTTCCAAGACAAGGGAGAACAATTTATTAAAATGACATTTAATTTTTTTCTGATTTCCTAGGGATATGTTTAGAGTTGGGGTTGGAGTCATTATAGATGACAGTGCTTCTAGACCTCAGAGGGTTAAGCAATTGCTCAATCGAAAAGCTTTTACCACAGCTTTAAATTAAACAATATGAAATCTAGCTGAGTGTCTTAAGAAGTATAGCAGAATTTTTAGCATTGGTATTAAAAGGGTTTGTTTAAAACAGCAAAGCAGTAAAATTAAATTCACAGTGCCTTCAGTCAGTCATATTCCTCATGGCTCTATTCTAGCGCAACAAGTGTTTCTTCCTATGTGCTGCTGCAGGGCACAGGCATGGAACTGTGTTTGGGTATTTGTGGTGACACATGTAGACGTTCTGCTCTGGGCAATTTCTGAGCATTAGAAACTAAATTATCTTGCATTCCTGTGGATATCTATGGACGTTCAAAAGGGCTTGCGAGTTCAGTATGATCAAATAAGAACTATGGACTGTAAGGGTCAGTCCATCTATTAAGCTGCTTCTGTCTATTTTTCAGGTAACCTGCTAAAATGTGCATGTGTCATCTGTTCACACACAGACACACAGGATATGTTCCCATGTCCAAAACGTTATGCACATTCTAAACATCTGTATTTTGGGATAATTTGTTATAATTTGTAATTTGAAGCATGGCTGCAGTGTCTGATTCTTCCTCTCTATAATCTAAACCAATGCATCTGGTCGGATATTATATAGACAAACTGTTTACAATTTAACAGCATACTGGAACTGAATGAAAGAAGAAGGGAGACTTTTGTAAAGGTGTTTATATTTATCTAGGTAAGGCTCTAATGGAGTCCTGTTGGAATGGAATGACGTTAGCCAATAAATATTAAATATTAAATATTTATTTATTTTTTAAAAGAACAATTTGAGTGCTCAGTTAGAATATAAAAGTGCTATATAAGTGTCAGATTCCTTAACTGAGACTTTTGCTTTAATTTAAAAATAAAGGATATGGTGTTTGGATGTGGTGATGTTGAGGTGGATATTGACTGTGTAACGACATTGTAATAACCCCTACATCTTCCCCCTCATCATATTTTGACATCTTATCATATTTGCAAAATAATTTCAGCATGTGACATTGCAGTTTGCGGTTACAGAAAGTGAAAACACAATTGCTACTCAGATCAGTATGTCATTCAGCAGAGTTTTAAGAACAATTTGGATAGCTGATGCAGAACATTTTGATACCAGTGTCAGTGTCTTCACCCAACACTATTGTTAGAAAAATGGTGTTTGTTGTACCTGCTGGTTCCCATGGGAATCACTCTTATACATCTATCCATTTTACAACTTGTACTTACATGCATAGACTTCACTTGCTTCTGTCTCTGTTTATTTTGTCATTACTAAGACACTGTGAAAACAGTGTTGTCTTTTTGCTGATGGTTACACGCTATACCATTTCCTGTTATTTTTTATGGTGAATTTTAGGAAAAAAAAAAAAAAAAAAAAAAAAAAAAATA
>NW_005187594.1:969040-987039 GCF_000239375.1 Pundamilia nyererei
ATATATATATACACACACATATATATATGAATCGTGCATGGGGTAGAGAGTATATGCTATCAAAGTAAATATAACCAAAGAAGAAAGAAAAAACAGAAAAACAATACAGCTCACCAATAGGAGTTAAGTCAAGGGTTAAAACTCACCAAAAGATCTACTTCATTTAAACCTAGAGTCAAGGCCACTGGTGCCCAAGTGTAACAAATGTGCTGATGGTAAGATGTTAATGTGAAATGTTCTTTACTGACTGTGGCAGGTTAATAATGGACATCAATGCCCGTTAACTTGGGCACATGCCCTGTATGTAAAGTAAAATCTGACACCGGATTTTTAAAAAATTTGATTCTGAAAATTTTTATATTCTTCTAATGACAAAGAAATACAGCTCATACCCACAGGCAAGCATGAACAGGACAGTTTTGATTTGTGCAGTTTATTGTTTCAAATAAATAAGCCAAAAATGGTTTAAATTTTGTACAACATATTTATATTTTGGACTTTTTAATTATGTTAGCAACTAATACATTTTATTATCAGATTATAACTTTTATACATTATTATTATTGTGTAATAGAATGCAGCTCTTTTTTTCTTTTTTTCTTTTTTTTAAAAATATTTTTATAAATGTATATATATGTATGTATGTATGATATGCTTTGTTTTTTACATTCAAATAATTATAAAGCTTTTTTTTTATTTTGTTGCCATTATCATCTTATACTCTACTTTTTTTCCTTATAAGATGGGAACAGTCAACCATAATCCTTTGTTAAAATAAATATAAAATGTTTCTTCTGTCCTTTCTGCTCGCTGTCCTCACACAAACATCCTGCCTGTCACACTGAGCTGATCATCCTGTAATGGCTGCTACTGCTTATTGTTCCACATCCTGCTTTGTCTTCAGCGCCATTTTGACTCCGCGGGAGGAGGAGTAGCTTTGCAATCACGCACACACTAATGGCAGACACACTCATGGTTAACTTCACATTCACATTTTAATAAAAGGACGCCAATCAGGGATTAACTTCCATGTTTACATACTACAGCAGCAGGTGAGCCTTGCTATTCTTCCACTCACTGTCAGTAAAAAAGGCTACATTGTTTTTTAGCACTGCTGTTGTTGCTACTTTGTAATAATAGCTGCTGCTGGTGGTGGTGGTGATGGTGGAGGAGGGCCACGCTGTGCTAACCCTTAGCTTGTACTCAGAGAGCTAGCCGTGCTGAGCTAACACCTGATGAAGGCAAGCAGCTCCGGAAAATGTGTTATTTTGCTCCCATTTATCAAGGTTATCTCCATGTAAACACACTAGCTATACATAGTTTCCTAGGCTATAGTCTTTAAGTTGGAAAAACTAAACAAGCATTTTAGGAATTTTAACAGGTCAATTATTTAATCCTTATCTAATAAAAAATAAATACATTGAAACTGGAATTGAAATGAGAAATTTGAAAAGTGTATTGGATTCAATTGCTTTGGAGGTGGTTATAATGTATAAAGTATTCGTGCAAAAAACACAGCATGTATATAGGCTTTATATATAAAAATACAAATAATTAAAAATAGTTGTAATAAATAAACAAGTAAAAAATTGTGTTGTAAAAAATTAATTTTGTAGGTTGTTGGTCTAAAAACGTTCTAACCTATTTAGTGTTGTCAAATAAATTAATCCATACTATGTGTTAGGGTTACACACATAAATGTGCTAATTTATAAATTCAGAGACTATAAAAAAACATGGGGCACAGTATAAATGTTTGTGTTTTTATTATTATTGTTATTCCACTATGAAAATATGTGTACAATAAATAATTTGGATTTTCACTATTAAAGAATCTCAATAAATAAACTAGTGTTTAAACCTCCGGTCATCAGCAGGGCTTCCCTCTCTCTGCGTCGTGCCGTTCAAAGAGAGAATTCATTCATTCATTGTCCCATTTGGATTTTGTCAAAACGGTCCAGATATCTGCGCCTACAGACTCCGTGAACAGTTCCTGAGAAGCTTTTAAGAATCCATGAAGCTGCACCAGGATGAACTAGAGAAAACAAATCCACAAACTCATAAGGATTGATTTACATCCCCCCCCCCCAAAAAAAGAAATAAATAAATAATAAAAAAATAATAAAATTCCAAACCGAGAAAGTGAAGTACAAAAAATACATCCACATATTGTCATATTTTCAAAGGAGGTGAAAAAAATCCTTTCGATGTTTTAAAGTGAAAAATTAATTGGATTTCTTTGAAACTATGATGCCCTCCAAAAAAGCAAGAAGAATATGTAAAAAAAAAAACATATTTTAATGGAGAAAGGTTTCAGGAATGTTGCCGAAAAGCTTTAATATTATTTTATTTCTGTTAAATAAATAAGTGTTGTGTCCTCTGCTGGATTTCTCATTAACGCAGGCCCCTCTGCCCACTGCCCCACTCGCTTTTATTTGACCCTATACTTTCAATTTGTGTCGAGGTCTCAGAAGTTGAGGTGCTGCAGGTCTATGGTGCACAGTGTGCTTGTGAACAGATCGAAGTCCTCTTCTGAGAAATCCACAGGGCTGTCCAGGGTGCTCTGCAGGCTGGGTGACAGGCAGGGGTCCCCGGCGAAGAAGGTGAGGTCGGGTAGGGTGGACGATGAAGATACGGCAGAAGGAGCAGATGAAGCTGTGGGTGTAATTGAGGAGTCCTGCTGCTCGGGAGCTGCTGTTAATCCAGGCACGGATTCGCTCAGCTGCATCAGGCCCGGGTTGTCAGCAGAGTTGGTGACCGCCAACGCCGGCGGAGAGTGACGAGCCGTCACAGAGTCAGAGCACCCCGATGCCGTAAACAGCGGTGGCTGCTCGGGGATACTCAAACGGTCTCCCTCCTCTGGTGTGGGCTGTGCATTGTCCCCGCTGTCATTAGCGTAGGCGGCCGAAGATGGATTGCCGCCTCCCGGCTCTCCCTCCGAGGCAGTCTCCCCTGTGCCAGATGCTTCCAGAGGCTGGCTTGAATACGGGGAGGAGGCGTCAGCGCCTTCGAGCGGCTCAAAGCCTCCCGTGTCGCTGGATTCATGGCTTCCTCCGCTCCCGTGCGTGTTTTGCCGCTTATGTTTCATCCGCCGGTTTTGGAACCAAACTTTCACCTGCCGTTCGGTTAGATCCAACAGGGCGGCAATCTCTACTCTCCTGGGCCGGCACAGGTACTTGTTGAAGTGGAACTCTTTCTCCAGCTCCAGCAGCTGCGTGTTGGTGTAGGCGGTGCGCAGCCGGCGGGAGCCTGCTCCTCCAGCGTCTAGGCCCGCCTGACTCGGGTCTGGACAGGAACAAAAACAATAAATGAAACCCCATATATATATTTATTTATTTTTCCTGCAAGAAATACGCTACTTCGTCGCCGAGCTCACCTTGGCTCCTCGCCTGTAATAAAAAAGAACTAATACTAATATTTTAAAAAATATACCTTCCACTTATAGTAGCAACCGTCACTCAGAAGAGTGAAAGATAACTATGTCATCAATGAAAGTGTGCTTCTGTGTCTTGTAAATCAGCGAGGGCTATGAGATTCTGCATTCTGTGATCAGAGAGGAACACGAATAAATCACGGAGCTAGAAGGAAATGCGTGTGGAAATGTGGGAATTTTTTTTAGACGAATGTGGCGGTATTTGTCAGAAACACAACTGAAAGCTCGATTTGATTTTTTCGTACTTCAGTAAAGAAGGCAGAAAATTTGCCGAGAAATTCCCATTAAAATTGATACGAGGTAGATTTCTAAATGTGTGGGGATAAGAATGGAAAACTGGAATTTCTTTCTTTCATTATTTCATCGATTTGTTTGTTTGCTTACTTATTTATTTGCAAAATTATTTATTTATTTTGAAAAATGCATTGACTGTTAGAGAGTTCAGTGTGAGAGATAGAAATAACCTGAATCCCACAAAATCAGATAGTGTGCAGTGCGTTTCCTGTGGGGACGAAACCTACACCCCCCACCACCACCTCCACACCCAAACGTATTTTGTCCTTATCTCGCCATTATTTTTTCCCACCTCCATCCAACATGGCGACCTTCTCATTTGTGTTATGAATCTATAATAACATGACCATGCTGCTACTGCACATCGTCCAAGAAGGTTGAAAGCGATATATGCTATAGCAAATATGTAAGCGATGAACATGAAATTTAAAAAAAGAAGAGAAATAAAAAAAACTCCCGTGTGTGTTTTTACGCAAGACAAATAATTATACATGGAATTAATACATTTTCGATTCTCGAAATTTCTGAAATTATTTAGTGCCTATGTAAAAGATCTGCCCTCAGTATGGCTGGCGTGCACGTATTGATCCGCACTGACAAGGATTATCTGTAAGACGTTAATGGGTTGTTTAATGCATGATGAAAGAGTGTGCAAAGCACTGCAGCATAATGCAGTGGTCTAGATATGGCTTCCCTGTTGACACAGCGCTGCACAAAACACACACAAACACACACGGAGGGGGGAAAAGACAATGTCATTCAAGTATATCCACGCAGGGTGTAATAACTGTTGGAAATGTGATGCGAGTAAAAAAAGAACAGAACATGCTGCACACTCTCTTACTCACTACCACACACATGCATGCAGCTATACACGCTGTTACCCGGCATCCCACCATACCGACCTGTGGGTGACTCGATGCCCGCCGAAGCGTACCCAGAGGCAGTTGACGACGGGGAGGATGAGGCGGGGGGGATGATGGATCCGGTACCGCTGGAGTTGCTCCCTGGCTTGGGGCACTTCTTGTATGATTTCTTCTCCTTCATCCAGGGGAACTCGTGGGCAATCGGGCCGGTCGGGGTGACCGGGGCGGGGGCCTGGCCGGTCGTGTATGGCTGCTGGGCGGCTCCGTGATGCGTCTGGAGGCCATTAGTGGCGGAGGCTCTCCGGTTCTGCTGGCTTCTCGCAGCTGGTCTCGGCTGGCTGGCTGTGCAGGGGCTGAAGCTGGGGATGGTGTGCTCAAAGGGAGGCGGAATTACTGTCGACTCCTTGATTGATGAAGTTTGAAATGACTCCAGGACGGCGGGGAAGGACGTCAGGCACTCTGCTAGGGACGGCTGGCTGTTTATGAAACCGATCTCCCTCTCAAATTCAAAATTCATAGCTCTCTCAAACGGGCTTTTACCCCGAAACGGCGATACCCTCCGAACAGCCCCTTCCCCAAAAATAAAAAAAGAAGAAACAACAACAAAAACACATACACGCACGCACCCTTGCACACGCACGCAACACACTATGGCTTCACAAAAAAATCAACTGAAAAAAAACGCACGAACATGTAGGTTCCCGACCGCAATGGCGTAAACACCGTGGCTATATAATAATTGTGTATATTGGTGATATTACTAGCGTGTGGGGACCTGGGTAGTCTAAACTGAAGAACTATGGGGCGAAATTGCAGCCAGTTCCTGGCCACGTGATCCGAATCAGCCAATCCTGGACCCAGGCCAGGCGGCTGTGATGGCTGTGGGAAGCAGCATTATTTTTTTTTTTCCATCAAATGTCGTGTCAGGATACTACTTCGCAGGGTAGCTGCCATTGTTGTATTTTAACAGGGCGTGAAAAAAAGCCCCGATACGGTGGCCATTCGCCATGTGCGCAGTGTGGGCGACTGGCCGGCGCATCCAGGCCCGGTGATGCTGCACAAACAATAGAGCATCCTCTTCTTGAGCATGTTGTCCCCGTCTTCTGGGTGATGTGGTGACGGTTAGGTGTATGGAGCCGGCCAGCACCGTCTACAATATGTCTCCTGTTTACAACGCGCTGCTCATTAATCTTAGAAGGTGTGACAGAGGGTGGAAATGTCACGCTTAGAACATTCTGAGAGTTTTTTAGATGGCGCAGAAGCGCACGAAGAGTGGACGATGAAGATTTGTGCTCAGCGGTAGTGCAGAGGGAACAGTTTACAAGAGCATAGCTTAGATTTGAGGACAGACAGTGAGGGGAGCCTACTGATGTGTAAGTGTGCGATTTTTATATCTAATAGATATCACGTTTACGTAGTGGTGTGTATGAGAGGGGAGGAAACTTTAAACAAGGTCTAAATATAATGTTACCCTAAAATAACCTTTTCAGAGAGGCTCCAAAATTCTTCTTGCAAGATACCACGGTTCCTCTCCCACCCTCTCTCCACGGTGTTAAAATGTTCGCCGTGTTTACGCAGAGGGAGAGGGAGAGTTCACAGCGAGGTCGCTTCACCCAGCTGGGGAAAAAGGAGAGAACGCTACTCTACTTCTTATGATAAAAAGAATACAGCAGCAGTATAAATGGTAACTGTAAGTGAGAGTGGCCTTTAGACTCAACAGGACGCACATGTAGATTTTGCGAGAGATCAAGAAGCGGTCATTTGTTTAGCTGGGAATATTTTGGGGAGGGCCCGAATAGCCCCGAGTGGAAGAAAACGAAGTGCGGTGATCAATCTTTCTCTCGCTGCAAAGAGTCTGACAGCAGCCTCTCTCTCTCTCCCTAAATAACAAGGAAAAATCCACCCTCACTCTTTCTCTTCCTTTCGGGGCTCGATTCGACGTATTACAGATATGACTGAAATAAAAGACTGAAAAGTTCTTAGCTCTCCCCCCCCCCCCCCCCCCCCCCCGCCCCGTTTCTTTCCAAGTCGCTTTGCCTCACCCCCAGGCTCTAAGAAAGAGAAAAAGGCAGCAAAAAGGCAGAAATGTGTGTGGGAGGAAACGCCATTGAGCGCAGGCAGTGAGTAGGCCGAGGCTGTATGGGCACAGAAAACACAAGCCCACAAGGCAGACACAAGTTGCTGAGCGAGCAGCGTTCATTCTCTCTCTTTTTTAATTAAATTATTTTTTAATAATATATATGAATGCATATTTTTAAAATTTTGATAAAGAATTGGGAGTTTATATGAAGATTTTGTGGCGAGCAGAAAACGTTTTTCCACATGCCAGTAAAGACCTGAAGAGCGTGGATTGGTCGACTGAAGATGGGAACGTGTAATTTCTATTTTATTTTATTTTATTTTATTTTATTTTATTTTATTTTATTTTATTTTAATAACGCTTTTGGCAATCGGTTATTTGATTATTATTATCAATTGATTATTACGAAAATACATTTTTAGTTAATCCACTGACAATATTAACATTTCATTTGTTTATCTCAAATACATTCATTCATTAATATTATTTGAGATTTTGATTGGCCTAAAGCCCAATTTCTGGAAAAGACTCGGTAACTTCAAATTTTTCATAGTTCACTAATGACCAGGTTGTTGTACTTTTCCTTCTTTTAATACTACCAATACTACAGTAAACACACTTCTAATTCAATCATGACCGTACAAATACTATGTGCAGAATAGCATTTCTGTAGTCAAATAGTTCAATACTGGATGATAACACGATGACGGCTTTGTCACATCTTCTGTCTAACAAAACACATTAAAATCAAAAGATTCTAAGTGGAGAAATGTGCGTGTTTACGTAGCTGTGAGTGTGCTACACTAATAGCTGGACGATTTTCAGTAGTGCCTGCGCTGCTAAAGCGGATCCGAGCTCTCCGTCTGTTTTTATGAGGCAATAAATTAGATCCAATCTCTGCTTATAGGTGTTTTTATTGTCTGTTAGTCCAACGGAGATGTAAAGGGAAGTGCGGCCATTATTTATGGGAGTCTGATTTATGTCTCAAGTTTTATGTGGCTCTCAGCCCTCCAAGCACGCGGGTGCGAGAGGGAAAGAGAGAGAGAGAGAGAGAGAGAGAGAGAGAGAGAGAGAGAAGAGGGGTGGGGGTCGATCACGTGATAGAGCCGAGGCGCAGTCCTCGGGGCTTTTTTAGTCATAAACACACAGCTGACACATAGCTGAGCTGCATGCAAGATGAGAAATCTTCAAAGAGGAAAGCATTAGCCACAAATGCCTAAGAGAGGATTTGTTGAAAATATTGAAATTGCTCTATGGGTATACATAGCTTGCACAACTCCAGCAACCTCCTAGTCAGCTTCATTGTTCCTATAGCTGTTGTTTGGAGTTTTCACTCACTGGATTTCAGTATTTTTGCACACTAGCCAGTATTTTCTGTTGACTGATTAACATCCTGAGGTGTCAGAGCGCTTATCTGTCTTTTGATTTAAAGCTGGGGGCATTAAATTAGCATCAGAAGATTTCTTCGTCACCTTGGAAAAGTGGTAAGAACAACACTAAATAAATAAGTATATGCATACATACATAAAAGGAATGGAAAATTCTTAGTATTGGTACTGCGTCAAGCCAAATTGTTACTTAATTTGGATAAACACTGATACCTAAGGAGAGCTGCAGTGAAGCAAAATAAATCAAATTGTTTGGCCTGGCTACTGAATGCCTTCCTGCTATAAAGTGATCTTCATCATTGCAGTAATGACTGGATTCAGCACACCAAAACTGAATGTTTTCTTCACCACTAGTGACAATAATCACTGCTGAACACGTGTGAGAAGCCAAACTGTCAGAGGACAGCTAACTGATCATGACACCAAAATGCATCTGACTGAAGGGACTGGTGCTCATTCTTTTATTCAACTTTTTGAGCCCGCAGAAAAAAACAGCTGCCAGAAGAAAACAAAAACTCAAAACACATTAGTACAGTATCTGGTGCTTATTTTTCAGGTTTTGTAGGAAAAGGTTTTGTACTTTAATATTAATCCCAACCTTAAGACCACCTGATATTAGCAAAAAGGATGGCTGCTGCTGCTATCCCAGCAATTAATACCAGACAGCAACTAAATAGCAGAGTAATAGTTGGTGATTTATACATTTCCTATTCTTACAGTGGTATCAGATAATAAAGTCCTTCTTCTCTCTAGTTTGTACAGCAAAGCGAAGCAGCGAGAAGGTTTTCTGAAAGCTAAAGGTCTTTTCTTTTTTGGACAATTCTGTAAGTTTTCTGACTGTGATGCTTTATCCTCAGACACCGACCCAGTATTCACTACTGGCACCAGAGTCAGGTCATCTCTGAATCAGAGACAAGCTGTTTGAACTAAGTCACGGCCACACCTAATCTGTGGTTTATGAGCAGCATTTGTTTCTATATTATATCTACATTATATATATTCTATGCTATACTAACTATCTAACAAATTTGACAGTCAAATTTTCAATCTGATTTAACCTTTTGACACTATTATGCACTCTAGAGGCTTTTGAAACAAGTACCAAGTCCTATTATGAGTTTCTGAGTTCAAGTTTTTACTTTCATCTTTAAAAGTATTTTTATGCATATTTATTTCACTTAAAAAATTGGTACTTTTTAGTACGGAATCTTACAGAATGCAGTGAAAGACTGATGGGATGGTAGATGTTTAACTTCTAATTCTTACTGATTGAGATTATAACTAATGCAACAAAAGTGCTGTTTAGACTGTGTGAAGATTAGCTATTAAAAGGTCAGGACTGTTGCTCCAATCTTAGTAAAAACTGTTTGTTGTATGGAATGATATAAACACTCATATCACTGTTTCTTAACACATACATCACAAAGTGCCTTTAACCAACTAAAAAGTCTAGGCTAATCATAAATACATTTCTGAGTTCATCTTTTATAAAAGCACCTAAAACAACGATTGTATGAAGTGAATTAGAAAGCAAATTTACTTGGAATTTTACTTTTATTTGACACCTTTCCTAAATACTGCACATCTAGAAAAAAGCCAGTAAAATCCATTCCTCTTTTGTGTTGACATTTTTGAGGCACTGTGTTTGCGTTATCTAAGTAAAATAACAAGCATGTCTTTCACACATGTCAGTATCTATAAGATTTGTGTTTTAACTGCTTATTTGTGTGGTGGCTTTAAAGGTTTTAGTAGATTGAAGAATTTTCAATCATACTGAATATGTTGTGAAAATCAACATTCTACATATTTATATAATCATAGCAATTGTAACTTTATCTTAGCAACAAATCTCCTATTTGTAAATTTGATATTTCATATTAACCCAAGGAAATCCAGCATTCGTTTGACCATAATAATCTAAATAAGAGGAGCAGGATTCTCTGCTGATACCTTCACTGTGATAGTAGTATTCTGCTTGTTTTAACATTATCTGATGCTGACTTTTCAGTCTTTTTTTTTTTTTTTACCAAAACAGCATGAATCAAGCTTTACACTCCTGTGATTCTTAAAACACTGAGGCTAGCTCTGAATAACATAACATTTTATTAAAGAATTGTTCAACATTCAACTCTCTCAACAGTGAAAGAAAAAGGATCTACAAAGGACAAAAGAAGAACTTGTTTTTTCTCCAAAAAGACTTGTTCTTTTTTCCATCTAATAGTTAGTCTATATTTTCCCACTATGCATGGGTGGTTCAACAATCCCCACACTTGCCTTTTCCCCTGTACAAGCCAGGACATTTATGTACAAGGGTCAGTATAGGAACATAAAAACTACTAATTTTCTTCTAAAATACAAGAACTAAAAAATGTAACTTTAGTACAATGGACAAGAAGAAACAATGTTTTTTTTCTTTCATAACAGGTAAATACTAAAAAAGTACAGTATTTTTTCTCGATATAAATACATGAAGGATAAATAATAGTCATACAAAACAGAAAGTCTTTTTTTAAACTGGCTATAACAAATAAATATTTTATATGAATGTTCACTTGAACACACATTGGCAAAAGACGCTTTGATTGGAGGGCCTTTCGTCTTCAAAATAAGATTTCATTATTATTATTATTATTTTTTTTTTTTACCTTTAACCATCAAAATGTAAACTCTAAGTGCAACAATGATGCCCAGATGTGGCAAGCTTTTGTGTAAATCATGCACTTTTAAAAACAAAACCAGGGATTCACTTCCTAAACATCAGCAAGTTTAGAGAGAGTCGAGCGCACACTGCTTGTGTTTGTTCCACACTGCATAGGCTCTGTGTGCACTGTATGCACTCACTGATGGTTCAAGCAAATAAACCCAGTAGTTTTAAAAATGTGTTTTACACAGCAGCTCTGACTTCTGGGACATGCATTTCTTGTTCAAATATATACCCTGTATCCATGTTAAAAGTCAAGATATGTGAGAACAAAACAACACAGGAGAAAGTGTGGACTTTTATGCATCGGTGTCCTCTATTGTAAGTTAACTCTTCCAAAGTGATAAAGAGAGAGAAAGAGAGAGCGAGAAAGAGAGAGACAGCAATGATATACCTCAACATAAATAAATAATATTCTCTGCTCTTTCGCATTTACCCTGTGTCAATAATGTGCTAAAATAAGGAATTTTAAATGTTTCTTCCATGTCCTCTCGTGTGTTTGTTTGAAGGTGTCAACAGCTGGCGTACCCTGGCTATGGAGGTGTGTTGATGAAACATTGCTAGCTTAGCACTGCTGTGTGTGCATGAAGGTGTGATTAGCTAAAGTAGCTTAGCACAGATGTGTGTTGATGAGTACTTTAGCAATTGAGCTCATAGCTTCTTAAACCCTGTTCGAGCGATAGGTAGGCTGTCCGTGTGATGGATGTGTGTGTATGTGGTTGGGAAAGGGGGTGGAGGTGGTGGTGGTGGTGGTGGTGGTAGGGGGGGGGTAGTCTGTGGGGAACTGTGGGAGGTTTTGCCTCCTTCTGAACCCATGTGCTGCTGCCATAGACAAGAGACAGTGGGTTAGTAAAGACTGGGTCTGAGATGGTTATACAGCAGGAGCCAGAAAGGGACAGTGACCGTCGAGTGGTTTTTGCAGGAGAAGATGTGTTCTGCCAGCTCCAGCTATATATTTCTGCTCTCCATTTCACTCTGTCTCCTTCTTTTCTCTCTCTCGCAAGCTGGTATAGAGAGTCCTCCACATAGCTCAACCTGGCTGACAACAACATGTGTTGTCTGGAGGGGAAGAGAACTCAGCACCATAAATCTAACCACCTTGTTAACTGGGCATTAAAATTTCAACCATTTCATTTAGAAGGGGGAGAGCTGCGTTCATATATGTGTCCTATTAAGTATCAAAGTACAATTTTAGACTAAATGCTACCTCCAAAAGAGTCCTTTTAGTACACAGTAGCTAAACTACTCCAGAATTTGCTGTGCTCACGTGCCCAACATACACACACAATCACTCCTCACCCCACTTTCTACTTGAAAGGCTAAAAATAGAAACATAACTAAGTTCTCAGTTTTTTACAGTATCAGGAGACCTGTATAGTCTGGGAAAGCATTATATTAAATTATAAAATAAATTAGTTTTAATTATGTTGTACTTATTGCTAAGTGTCTTAAATTCCAAATTTTTAGGGTTTTTTTATGCTGTTTTGAACAAATCTTCCTGATTTTTTCTGTGCGAACATGGTGGTTTTCATTTCAGTCTCAATCTGACAAATGACTATACAACGGTGCTCAACGTGGATCCTGTCATACTAAACAGCTGCCAATGTATCTCTGCCATAAGACAAGCTCCTTGATATGCATTGTCTGCAGCAGCAAAGAGCAGCATGGGGACTGAATGTACACCTGACCTCTCCCTACAATACACCTCATTTCCCTGGGGCTGTGGAATACTGTGTAGATGGGTTCATTTTTAAAATGACTATACCACTAAAGTAAAAGTTAAATGTTTAATCCAAATTCAAATATGATTCAATATGGTTTAAAATTTGTGTTACTTAAAGTTTGTGTTACATAAAGTTAGAGCAATAGACATTATACTAGTTAGTTTAATAAATTTGAAAAATCTATTTTAAAAAAGAGTTTGCATTATAATACACTGCTGTTGTTTCCAGCATTGGATATGCAGATATGCCTTTCATCAAGTTATTTGACAATATGAAAGGTTTGGGTTCATCTGTGATACTCGGTACTGCTGTCTTTTTAAAATTAAATTACCTGCCGTTTCAAGGTAGCACTGAAAGGTCTCGTCTTAATCAGATTTAGTGGAGCTCTTTATGAAGGCAGTGAAAACAGGGCGGTGGCAGAACACTACCCAACACTGGCTGTTCCCCTTTGTGACTTCAGAGCTCAGGACAAACCACTGGACGGCCCCTGTGAGTCTTCTTTTGCCTCTCATGCTATCCTGCTGCAGCACTAGTCTCCCTATGTGTAAGTCTGTTTGTGAGCCATGATTTGTTCGATGTGGTCTTCACTTTTTTGTATGTTGTCATTTTGTTCCAAACCTGCTACAGGTGAGTGAGCTTGGGTGCTTCCTGGATTCTGCCCTGAGTCGAGGTGTGGTGTGCCGACAGTTCGGTGTATGTCGGGTGTGTAGGTGGGTCACAGGGACCCGGGGGACCCCCTCCACCCACATGGTGCTGGTTGGCAGCTGACATGGGCCCTGCGCCATTGTAGTCCATGGTTTGGTGGTGGGGTGGGGTGGGGCCGAGGTGGTTAAGCCCATACATGGAAGGCCCTGAGCCAGGCATGGGTTCCACATAATTAGCACCCCCCACATAGACTGGACTGGCCTGTATATTGGTGGGTGTCCCATAGCCAGCACTATTAGCCTGCACTAGGCTGTGGTGGGGATGGGGATCACCATAGTCTTGTTCTGGGGTGCCATACTTCTGCTGGGGGGGGCAGCCCTTCATGGGGACATTTGAATAGGCAGTGGACATGGAGTAAGACACTCCCTGGTGGGGCTTGCCAAAGGATGGTGGAGATGGCGCGTCATAGCCTGTGCTGCTTCCTCCACCTCCCCCTCCCATTGGGTGCATTGAATTGAGAAAGCTGGCAGAAGACTGCAAGGGCAGAGGAGGAGAGCCTGTTGGTGAGGGCCCTCCAGAGCTGGAACTCAGGCCCTTGTTCTTCTGGTCCTTCTTGTACTTCATGCGTCGGTTCTGGAACCAAATCTTGATCTGGCGTTCTGACAGGTTGAGCAGGTTGGCCATTTCCACGCGTCGTGGCCGGCACAGGTACCGGTTGAAATGGAACTCCTTCTCCAGCTCAACAAGCTGGGCACTGGTATATGCTGTTCGAGCCCTCTTAGATGATGCTGACGAGCCACCAGTTGGACTCTTCTCCCCGCTGCTGCCACTCTCAGCTCCTCCTGATGCTGACAAGAGAACAAAAAGTGAAGGTGAGAAAACATGAGGGCATAGCCACCCACAGAAAAATACCTGGTTGACAGTGGAAGAAAGGCAAGAAACCAAGGATATTTAAAAAAGAATGTTGGCATCTTAAGAAGGTAAAAGCTGAGAGATCGAGAAAGGTAGAGAGAATATAACATAATCAGGCTGCATGCTGAAGGAAATTAAAAGCATTCAGGTTCTTAATAAAGCAGAGGGGGGGTCTAGCAGGCCGACTGAATCCCTTGATATTAGTTGTCAACACTTCATAACAGTGGCAGTTATTAAGCTGTGGAGGCCCCAGTGCTGGCCGAGAGAAGCTAAATTGCATCTTGGCTGGAAAGACAAACCCCCCACAGCAACACCAGCTGCAGCACAAGGACTCATGAGCAGGAACTGAGGTTGACCTGCACTCACTTCAATTTGCTTGCCAGGAAAAGTCAAACTTCTCATCTCATTTATGTCATTATAACAGTGAATTCTAATAGAAACAGAAAGTTGTTTAGAGAAAAGGGATTGAACACATGCATATTTGATAAAGACCTGTTTCCTATCATTTTCTCTCCCAGGAAGTACATTTGTGGATCCAGTGAAGTTCTGAGACAACTAGTGATGAAAGTGAAATAGCTTGAGTCTAAAGTTATTTTCTTTAGCTCAGAATTTTCCATATGGCAATGAACTCCTGTGCTTTTAAAACTGTAGTACCTGATAGTTAAACTAAAACAGTAACATGGGATAATCCGATAGCTTCAACCTCTTTTTTTTCCTATCTTGAGTTTTTGATTATGTTATACAGTTGCTCAAAACAACATAACCTCTCTCATCCTTGTGTGCACGTGTGGCACAGCAGCCTCTGATATAAATGTTTGTATGTGCGTGCTAGCAGTGCATTCTCATTAGTAACAGCTGATACAGTACAGTTTAAGGAAACCTAGATCCAGTCATTCATTATGTTTTCTTTGTTATCGTATTTCTATAAACAGAGATGGAAAGATGAGAGCAGTAACTAGTCTGGAGCAGTGACACTCTCTAAATGATTGTTTGAAATTTTCATTGATAAACAGTCTAATCTCTTTTCAGTTTTTTGTCTGGTCAGCTGAAATGTTTTTGAATATGATTATCACACTCATATTGATTTTTTCTGAATGATAACCACCAAATGAAATAACATATCTGTCTGCCTCAATGACTGTGTTCTTTTCCCGTTATCAGACATGCTGATGGTATTCAAATTTATCATCCAGATGCTAATATCTTCCATTTCAAATGTCTGTTCATCATTCTCTCACCCTCTCCTTGAAAATCTATTTATCTGTTATCATACATGACATTTAAATTCTTCCTGTTAATATCTTTCTACTTAAAGTGGCTTTTCAATGAGCAACAAAAATGAGGAGAAGGAAGAAAGGCGAGCAATCGGAAAGCAAATCATTTTCATGGAGTGATGAAAGGAGAAAGAAGTGCAGGATAGGGAGGAGGAGGTGGAAGAATGAAGAGAGGTATAAGCTACTGGTTGCAGGTTTGTGGCAGCATGTTGATAGACTATATTTTTACCTTAGTGATGTCTTTAGAGAAGTTTTTAGTCTTACTTGATAAGAAAGTCATCTCAAGATAGCCTGCCAACAAGGTTTATGTAACTCGCTTAACTATTATTCTTTTCCTAAGATTTGACACTAATTCCCAGTAAAACCAGGTATTTGTCATCTCTGAATGTCTGCAAAATTTTCCAGTTCAGTCAAATATGAATAAATATACCTTTTGTTATTCTTGTAATTCTATCTATCAATTTCGAAACAGTCAAATATTTAATCTAGTTATTAGAAAATACTTTCTCTGTATTTATGTACAAATTTTGTAGAGTTAGATAATAAAAATAATTCATTTGGTCTAAAAAATGTCTTGGCTGCCAAGGTGATACATTCTCTCTGTTGAAAGAGTGTAAAGATTTATTGCAGGAATTAAATATATTTCATATAATTACATATAGTTTCAAAGTCTCAAAACATAATGTTTACAATTTATGCCGATGTACCTGAACAAACAGATTGCTTTTTCATGACTGCTTCACATTTTGTCATTGAAATTTGACTAGCCTAACAACTCCTTCCCTGACAGGTTCCAGAAGATCAATGCAAAAAATTCCAACTGTTGTTCATCAAGAAGTAGTTCCAGGATATGACTGTAAAACTGCACAATGTTGTTTTTACCTGTCTGCTATTCAAAACAAAGCAAAATACAACCTTTTTCTTTCCTGACTTTCTTCTTTCCTGTTTCTTCCTGCTTCAAGTCTTTATTTTAACTACGGGCTAAGTCTAATTCATCACTGGTGTTGACCATAACCCTATAGCATGCAAACATTTCATTTTTGACACATCACAGAACATGGATTTTCTGCTGCTAATAGAAGTAAATGGGTTTTCCTTCCTTTTCATGTATTTTACTGAACACTTCTTTTAGTTTTCAATATTGGCCAGACAGTTTTACATTAGACCTTTAGCGTCTTTTACTAATGGAAACAAACTAAAGCTGGAGCTTACGTAACCATTCTGTTAGTGAACTGGTCACTGAAAATACTCAGAGATCAATGGCTTTAGTAAACTCCACTTACCAGCTACACTATTAACTACCAAAATTAACTAGAACTACAATAAACTCAGTCACCAGATACAGAGAGAGAACAGAACAGGCAGCTACTAGTCCCTGCCTCAGCTAGTGCCTGTGGGAACCTGGCTTGCCATAAAAGCCTAAGAAACCTTGTAAATTCTCTGGGGATCTGATGCTGGAAAGAGGATGTTGATAAGAGAGGTGAGGAAAGAGGGATGTGGGATAATAGGAACAAAGATGCTAATGAGGAAGGAAAATGAAAGAGGAAAGGAAGGACTGGGGGAGCCAGGGAAAGCAATAATGAGAGATACAAAGAGGTAGGCTGTGCTGTAACTGTGGTGCTCCATGGGGGAAATCAAAGCAAAGACAGAAAGACCGACAGAGACAGGTGTATTGGAACACACCATTGCCAGAGTTGTTGCTGGGTGAACAGTTTTTCTGCTTAGTCGTCTGACGACACTCTTTCATCCAGGGAAAAATCTGCTTGGCCAGGGTTGGGTTGGGCGGCAGTGAAGAGGATGAAGACGATGTGGAAGATGATGTAGAGGAGGAAGAAGTAGATGACTTATTGGTGCCTGATTTAGAGAGTGAGGAGGACCCAGTACTGCCACCTGGCTGCTGAGCCCCAGTATTACCGTTGCTGGGGTTGGGGGGAAGTGGAGGGGACACTTGGGAGCCAGGGTGGTGCTCAGGTGGCAGACTGGGCCGCATGCAGCTGCCATTCAACGCCTTGGTCTTGGCTAGCTGCTGCTGCTGGTGGCCACCATTACTGCCCAGTGACTGTAAAGAGCAGGCAGAGCGCTGGTATGAATCCACATCCAGATGGGTAGCCGACTGGAAGATCGGCTGGTGGTGAGACGCTGGGACCGGGGCATCATAGCCTCCGAAGCCATTGGCGGCTGCTCCTGCTCCCACTGCTGCCCCCTGCACTGGGTAGGATGAGTAGCCACCAAAAAGTGTTGAGGAGTTGTCGTAGTATGTTGTTTTCTGCATCTCTGTGAGAAGTGGCGGCGTCTTCTTGTGCTCCGGTCCTTATTGAGAGCCACTGCCGGAAGACCATTTGGTACCGGGGGTCACGTGACGGTGTCTCTCCAACGGTCCCCTGCAACCTGACCTAAAAGGTTAGGAAGAGACAGAAAGAAATAAATGAGAAAGATAAATCCATCTTCCTTGAATGAAAGGCACCATGACGTGAATAGAAACCACTGCTTTTCTCTCCACAGCCCCCATCCCCCTCCCTTTGGAGGCCAGTGCACAGCCTGCAGACGCTCTTCTGATCTCACTGCACAGCCTTTCTTGTACAAATGCACACACACACACACACACACACACACACACACACACACACACACACACACACACACACACTGCTGGGTGGGTCAGTTATTTAATGTTGCAATTTCT
>NW_005187594.1:987544-992289 GCF_000239375.1 Pundamilia nyererei
TCTATCTATCTATCTATCTATCTATCTATCTATCTATCTATCTATCTATCTATCTATCTATCTATCTATCTATCTATCTATCTATCTATCTTAAACGGAGAAAAAGTAACAAATATTACTGATGACGAAAAGTATTTAAAAGGTGAAGTATAGGTTAGAACTCGGATCTCAGTATACAAGTAATGTTTTATGTATTTACTGATTTATTGATTGATTTATCGTGAGGTAAACAGTAAATGGAAACATATTATAAAATGTAATTGCGCTCAACAATATACGATTTATATTGTTTTTTGCAAAAAAAAAAAAAGACAAGACAAGAAAGAAAGGAGGCTCCCGGCAGAAATTTCACTACTCAACAACCCATGAGGGTTAAGCGGTCAGAATGCTCAATCACGGCGCCTTTAGTTAAAAAGAGAGAAAGAGAGAAAAAAGGAAAGGAAAAACAGCAGGGTTAGCCTCCACACACTGTATCTTGCGCTCACCGCTGGTGTGGGCCTGTGGCCGTAAAAGGCCGGCTTGACAGACACGAGAGAACACCTGGCATTCGTTTCTTCTGTGGAGATAAACTGTCTGACGCAGAAAAGAGGAGATGAAGCAGCTCTTCCATTACACACAAGCTGAGCAGCGCTAGCACTAGCTACATCTAAAACTAGGCCTACTGGGGCTTTCCAAGTTAACCCTACCAGTATTTTAGCCTGGCTCCCGGCTCCATATTGCAACAACGGCTCACTATTATTAGCCATCTCTTTTATTTCGCTCTAATGTCGAAGATATTTTGTATTAGTCCTGCTATAGTGGATCTCGTTTAGGAGAAATGTATAGAAAAAAATAAGGTTTAAAAAAAACAAAACAAAAAGAAAAGAATTTGCTGAAGCACGTGCGAAGGTAAGACGATACATTAGAATGACAGATACCAGGCCCGAGCTTCATGAAAGCTGCACCGAAAATAGGATTGTGTGTATCGAAGTCTACTTCATATAGCCTACTGATGGTTCTGCACACGGTATATATAAAGAACAGGCCTTAATGATATATCGCCAACATAACTTAAGATACTAGAAGAAGGAATTGGAGATAGTAATGCTATCAGCGTGATAACAACAAAAACCATCAAATTTGTTTTATTGATATCTGTCTTCTACCAGTAAAACCAAAAAATCGCAGTTCAGTCACCAATAACTTTATAGATTGGTAAAATTGTGCTAAAATAATATAATTCACTTTTCAACTATTTTAAAATGTGTTCCCATTTTTTTCTCAAAATCAAATAGTCCAGCCTTTCTCCGGCTCTCAGCACGTCACACATGTCACCCATTTATCTTTCTAGTAGACAACCTGGAATCCTAATTATTTACTCTAAGGAATAGTCCCAACGACAGAGGGAGAAAGATGGAGGCGGGTGGGGGGGAGTGGGGAGGCATGGCAGTGAGTGTAGGAGGAATATGTTATTAAATCATATCGCTGTTTCGCCATTAAACGGGACACGTAATGTCTCTGCCCCTGGCTTGTAGTGCTACAGCTTAATACAATCACCAACTTTGCTAGACGCCTGCCTGAATAATCCACTTACACTGACAGAGAAACAGCCACCCAAACAAAAACAACACAGAGAGGGAGATAGAGAGGGGGAGAGGGAAGAGAAGTGGTGTGGGGGGGTAGAGAGGAGGCGGGTCGGCCTTGGTGTCCAGTGTCTGTGTTTTATCCTGGGATATAAAATTACAAATGGCGTCTGCCATGAAGAGCTATGTAGACAGTGAGACAGAGAGAATGCATTAACTTGGACAATCCACGTATTATTTATCCCATTAACACAGAGAGAGAGAGAGAGAGAGAGAGAGAGAGAGAGAGAGAGAGAGAGAGGGAGGGAGAGAGAGGCCAATTATACAGACTCTAAACGACAAAAAATAAAGAATTGGCCATATCTGAGCTATTGTTGCTATGTTCACGGTCTCATTTTAGACTGAAATCGCTAAAGGCGCTAAATATTCATGTGTGATTAAAATTACACCATCAAAATATTTTAGGAATAATTACAATGCATCCCATATACCCAAATGATAATAAAACAGGAGCCTGTGGAGGGACAAAAATTGAACGAGAAAAGTGCATCACCCATTACAGAAAAACAGCCGGCCATCGCTCCTAAATATAATTTAAGTGAGGAAGAGGCGTGGAAAGCGTAGTGGAAGAGATGAGGACGGAAAAAGCTGAACAGAAAAGGACAGAGATGGACGGTCGAAAGAAAAAGGGGGGTTGCTTGTGGCGGGTAGCTACGGCAGTTTAAAGCATTGTGAACTCTTCTTGAACCGGGATTGAAGTCATACAGGCCATAAATCACTGAGCCAGCCACTCCGCGTCCACAAACTGCACAGCGAGCAAACACACTATGTATTTCTGGCTTGTTGTATGAGCTCGCGCATGACCGGCTGGCCTGCTTGCCCGCCGATGATGTTCCTTACCTGCCTTAGCACCGGTGATCCCAGTCCAGTCCGGCACGGACCCAACAGCACCGCATCATAGATTAGTCCTCGCACGCGTTCAGTTGGTAATCAACAATAACAGATAATTAAATAACAAATCCGCTCGTTTGGTCGTCCGTTTTGCTCTCCTCTTCTTCTTCCTCCTCCTCCTCCTCCTCTCCTCTCTCCTCTCCGCAAACCCCGCTACTCCTCCGGTGCTGTCTCGAGACTAGCACGGCTGCTCGCGACCACCACCTCAACAACACCTCCTGAAGCCCCAGCAGCGGCAGACCGGGCTGCGCGAACAGGACACCTTGTGGCATGAACGACTGGCGGATGAGAGAGTCGGAGGGATCCAAGACTATCGGCGGGGGCTCAGTGTGCGGGAAGAATTAACAGACGGGCTCGGTGCAGGCTACAGGCAGGCTAGTTAGGGCATGAGCTGAACGAGCTTACCGGGGAGCATGCCTGCTACCCCCCGCCTCCCCCCATCCCCCCCACCCCACCCACCCTCCACCCCAGCGCCAGCGCTGCCTGCACCGCTTCTGGCTGATAACAATGGCCTCAAATTTCTTTCTCTTTTAGCCACTGTCCTTCACACGGCCGGCCAGTCATTCACACAGCCACAGAGGAGTATGTCCGCCACAAAATGTCACTTCATCTTATTTTAGGTAGTTTTCTATTCTTATTTTTTATTTCCTTACGGCTCTTCTTCTCTAAGTCTCCCCGAGGCTCATTTTCCCCTGGTATTATTCCCGTCTGCCCCGGATCTGTGCTCCTTGCTTCGGTCTTAGGTAGGCTATAGGTGTGTGCCTTGCACACGGCTAGCAGCAGCACCAGTTTACAGCCTACAGTCTTCTTTGTGGTTGTGGTAGTAGCCTGGATATTCTCGTTATGATGGTGAAAATATGCCCCAGTATCAGAGACTCTCACAGGCCCTGTAACGAACGGAGTAACCAAATTGACGGCTGGACGAGATGATTCCCTCATCAAAAAGTCAACGTCACTCAAGAATTATGCTAATTGAGCTGGATCTAGCCATGCAAGCAGGCAGTAATTTTGGCTCTACAACCACACATGTAGATTGTTTTTTCCACGTGTCACCATAACTTTAACTCTAATAAAGTCTTTGACTTTTTTGTGCTTTTCACTTCCTGTTATATTGGTTATATATAACCTAAAAGTTTATATTTTAACAAATTGAACTTTTTTGAGGGTATTGAGGCAATACTCTCAATAAACCTATATTTTAGAGGTTTGTATAGAAGTATTTTTTAGATGTTTTAAAAATCCCACTTAAAGGCTGTCTATATGCTACTATAGGCCACGTGGGCATTCTCTAACCAGGCCCAGGTTAACTAGTAAATGTCCAAACAGTGTCACTAACGATGTGTATCATTATTAATCATAAATTATATTTTATGGTCTATAAAGTTAACCTGGTATTACATTTAGCTTTAATTATTTATTTTTGAAATTGTAGAGAGCATCTGTGTACTTTAAAGTCTATAGGAGGCAACAAGCAAAAAAAAAATCACGTGGTGAGGTCAACATATAAAACAAGACAGTCGCTCACAGTAAAAGGTTTATTAAAATTGCTGACCTCATCTGAAAATACTGCTTGGGACATATCATCGACAAATGCAAAGTTTGTGGGAAAAATGCTTAAGCTCCTGGGCTAAGTTCCTGTAGTTTTCTCTTTCGGCAGGATGACTTTGCTATGTGTTTTTGTTCACATCAATCCGACTCTTTTAAAGTATGGATAAAATATTAGCATTCATTTAAATGTAAATTTCCTTCATCATAAATAGTTTTCAAGATTTTTTCAGAATTTCTTTTCAATATTTCTGCTGCTGCCTCGCCGCATAAACGTCACTTAAGACGTATGTAACGGAGGACAGAGTGAGAGGGACAAGACTAACATAGAAGGTGCACATTACGCTAACATTATAGCAAAAAAAGATTGTATGTGATCAATTTGGTTTTAAAGCTTCACTAACAGGGTTTTAAAGAAAGCATTTAAAGAGTCTTGCGTTTTGACTTGAAAGCACCGAGGTGGAAGATGAAGCAGCAGTGCAACAACACTTAAAGAAAGAAAACTGAAGTGGGCTTAAAAATAATAACCAACAGTGGAAAAAAAACCTGAGAGAAAGAGAGGGGTGAAAGAGAGAGACCTAAATGGAAATGAAAATATGAGGGGTGTCCTATGATGTTGTCATTACGCCCCCTCACCCCCCACCCCCCAACACACACACACACACACACACACACACACACACACAC
>NW_005187594.1:992309-994805 GCF_000239375.1 Pundamilia nyererei
GAGACCTAAATGGAAATGAAAATATGAGGGGTGTATTCCTGCGTCATCTGTACGCCCCCTCACCCCCCACACCCCAACACACACACACACACACACACACACACACACACACACATTCTCTTCTCTAACTCTCCCCCGCTCCCTCTATTTTTATTATTCAGGACGCTACTCCTGTCGTTTATGGCTACGTAAGATTTATGAGTTCTCTAGCACCCAGCAGTGTGTGTGTGTGTGTGTGTGTAAACAGCCCGACTTTAAAACAGATAGCATTCGCTGTGGGCAGCAGAAATGAGAGGATGAGCTCGGTGTAGGTGGAAGGTGGGAGCCTGAAATGTGTCCATCTGCAACTTTTCCTTTAAACCAGCCTTTGTGTGGACTGAAGGATCTGCTAACCAACCTCATTACACATTAACCAAAAAGCTAATCAGCTACTTTTTTGTCTTTCTTTTTTTTTCCATGTGTGGGAGAGACGTGCATGTGGAGAAATAAGCAGAACGGATTACACCTATGCACTGACTTGCAAAAGCACGCCAGTGCTTGTGGAGGACGGCTGTTTTTCTCGGATGGAAGACGCGCATCGACTCTGCATGTTTCGGATTGAGTCACGGATATTGGGTTTCACAACTAAAACGCGGTGCCTTCCTGCGCCATGGAAATCTTCTTTCCTTTTTCCACTTTCTTTCTCCTTTGGGACTATAGATATCTAGGCCACTGAGGATGACACAGGAATTCCCTTTGATTCTGTTTTTCAAACGATTTGAGAAATGCCAATGTTTAAATATCGTGCACAAGTGCAGAATGATTTTTACAGGACTCCAACTGTGAACTATTTAATTCATCCGCTGTCACTTTAATTGCTGTGTTATGTAAATATAGCTGTATTAATAGGCTATGAACAGTGGTAGCATTAATGCCATTACCGCAGTTACAACAGGCAGTTTTAATAACTGTCTATCAAATGATGAACTGACCCTCCATGCTTCTGCCTATAACCCGCGGCCATCATACACTTCCTTTCACACCTCAGGATTATATTACATAAGCACGTGTCATTACACGATATTACATCACTCACACACGTACACGCGCGCACACCCGTAGAATTTCAACATTACAATCACTTTCAACTTCATAAATATTTTCCACATATATGTAACTGCATTTATGCTTAAACGATATAAATTAAATTATAGAGAGAATACTTCTACTACGAATAGACAAATCAGTTCCTGTAGAAATAGTATACATTCTACACATCAATATAATATGCACAGGATATTGTTTTTTTCAACATATGCAGCGTCCTAATTGTCTAAAAATAAAGGAAAAACTACCCGTCATGCACCTTCCACGTTGCAAAATCGTCACTGTCTTCTCATCTTATAATTCTATTAGCGTGTACACAGCACCCATGCACAAACTTCAGACTTCGTTCTAATGCAGGCTGCATCATGACAAATAATGCCAAAAAAAAGTCCGAACTTACCGGAATATTTCCTATTTTCCCCTGAAGTTTTAATGGAGGAAAACGGCTTCCAGAAAGCTCCTAAGAACTGACGTATATTGCGGGAAAAGGGGCATGCGGAGGGGATGGGAAAAGGGTAGGAAAGAGAAAGAAGACATATGCAATCAAACACATCTCGGTAAAATCAGATACAGAGGCGGGTCACCTCTTGTACTCGAATCGAATGGTTGGGTCAGCAGCAACCGCTTGACTTCAAACCCTAAATAATTCACACAAAAAAAAGAAAAAAGAAAGAAAGAAAGAAACAAAAACAAAAAACAAAACAAAAAACCAACAACAACAAAGAACGAGGCAATGCTGTGCCTAACACCTTTCTAAAAGTGACCTTTGTGCTAGAGGGTGTGAGACGTTATTGAGTCTGGTTACCACAATTACACATTTGTCTTCTTTCCCTCAAAATAATAAAATAAATAAATACAACAAACAAACAAAAACACGCATGATTTCATATTCAATAATAATCTTGCTTATCCCGTCAGCGTACCAAAATGAGTTATGTAGGGAATAGAGTTATGGAATATATAGAATGCATTAGAAATTGTTCATTTGTAGCAATGGCCTAGAATATATAAACATAGACTTTGTTTAGGTTAGAAGGATTTGTGCAATAAATAAATACATAAATAGCTAAACTGTATGCGTAAATCATAATTACCCATCAGAAATAATGCTCCAGTTAGCACACACGCGGATTAACACAATTATATATAAATATATATATATATGAAATCTAAAAACTGCAATCGAAATCGAAAGGCATGCCCCGATTGCATCAAAATTCTGATTCTTGCTATTAAAAAATGATCATTAGAATTTAATGCAGGGTCTCGTTTAAAAACTTCAAAAGTTAAATAAACTTCATAAATAATGAACACATCCGAAAAAATCACACAAAAAAACAACTTCCCAAAGTCATAAATTCTGTTAAGTACCAAACGGGGACTTAAGAGAAGCAAAAAATAGGGGGGGGG
>NW_005187594.1:994825-1016650 GCF_000239375.1 Pundamilia nyererei
AGAAAGAGACAGAGAGAAAGAGGAGCGAACCAAAATGAGAACAGGCCCCATAAGGCAAACAGCTGTTTGATCCACGCGGCCCATAAATAACTCAAGCATCACTGAGTGAGAAAACACTCATCCTGGACAGTCCTGTGGACAGTCTTACTGCCGGGCTGAGGACCCACAGCAAGAGATCACATCTAGCTCTGTCCACAGATAAACACATATCCATCTGCTGCTGCGCGGGGCCGTAAACACTGCGTAAAGCGGATCTGTATAATTATATAAGTGGATCACAGGATGAAAAGCGTATTCCATGTTGTTGGCTATTATTATTAAAGTGCTGCAATAAAATCTCAGAGCCGTTCTCCTTCTGCTTCTGCTCCTGACAACTTCACCCAAACACATAAATCAAACGCAAAGGATCCCCCGACCTCCCCGCACAAGTCTACATCACTACTACTACTACCACCAGGCTACTACCGCTCCTGCTGCTATAAAGTTATTTATCGTTTCCATCCAAGAACTCACGCACCGCTCTGGCTACTGTGCATACCCATTGCAGCTCCTTCAGTCTGGGTCTCCTCAGTGTGCCCCCCTTCCCCCTCAGCCCCGCCGGTTACGGTCTGATTTTTGCAGCCGCAGAGCAGGCAGGAGTGGACTAGTCTAAAGTTGCCCAGAAAGTGATGCAAGGGCCGACTAGCTTAGCCAGCTAGCCTGTACGCCGAGACAAAGACAGGAGGCCGCCTCCAGAGCCCCTAGAGCCCCCAGAACAGCTGATGAGCGTTTTTTTTCTTAGAGGAAGAGGAGGCTGGGGGAGAGAAGGGGAGTTCTGGCTGCAACCAGGACTCAAAATACCACAATATGGATGGAAGCTTTTCTCTGTAAAAGTTTAAAAGGAGCGACAAAGAAGCAGCAGAAAAAGGTGTGCAACAAAGGATGTTGGCCCATAATTTATCAGAATGTGAAGTGGATGTGAACAGCAGGTTTTAGACTCCAGGGAGATGGAGACATAGAGAGGGAAAGGAAAGGAGGAGCGCGAAATGAAACAAGTGTGTGATTTTCTCTTTCTCTTTTTAATAAATACAGCAATACTGCAGCATATAGTTGGCTGTAAACATTCAAGGATTAGGATAACGAAGGTATTTGTTTTTCTGAGACTGCATTGCATCCTACAGCTAACAGGTCTACTACTTTTTACGAAGATTTTTTTTAAGGCTGAGAGGGTTTATGGGACCTGATGCTGCTCACTGCTAGGCTTCAAAGTTTCGCGGTGTGCAAAAAGTTCCGTGCTTTTCGGCTTTCTCTTCTTATCTCTGCCGGGTCTGGCGGTGAAATCACCAGACCAGTCATGCCCCCCCCCCCCCCCCCCCCCACACACACACACACACACACACACACACACACACACACACACACACACACAGAGGTTTTTTTTCAGAAAACATATGCACACACTGAGTCTTTAGAAATACACGTTTAGTGAGATTAGTTGGACATAAAAAATCTTTTTCTTTTTCTGCTGCAATTTCCTTAGTGCTTGTTTTCCTCTGACCTCGGACATGATTCAAACACAACTGAAACACATCACACCTTGCTATATTTTTTCAATCCTGTGCCTAACAGGAAAAGCTGAAAGCTCTCGCTGAAGCACTCATACAGTGACATATTGGATAACAGCTTTCTAAAAGTGACCTTTGACCCTGGAGCAGCAATGGATAAGCTCTGCAATGATCAACCAACTGGTCACAACTAGAATTCCAGTTTCTGCTTTGAACACTGACTCAGACTCTGATAACCTTTAGCACTGAGCTTTATTTTAAGTTGCAAGCATGAGCAGTTGAGGCAGACTCAATAAGTCAGTAGACTTTTAAAGTATAGGTCTTCAGTCAGCAGCAGTTATTGAAACAGCATTTCCATACTGGCACTGGCAAATTTATTTTAGTTAGAATGTCATTGATAATATGCCTGCAACCCACCTGTTTCTATAATTATTCAAACTAGCTTGATATTTATCTATTTAACCACATCGCAATTTTTTTTTCTTTGTCAGTGTTTGGTGTCAGCTGTGAGGTTTTAAATAATCTCTGTCTATGATGTCAGATAACTCTGACGGTAACTCTTTTGTGGAGCTTTCCATGACGAGGTACCTAAGAACGTTAAAACAATCTGACCTTACCTTAAACAAGCTATCTGCTGAGCACATCCCCCGTGTGCATCCACTTTCTGGATTTGACATCATGTGCAACTTCAGCGGGCTTCCGGCCACTTGCATTCTTTTCAAATGATCACAGTGGTTAGCATTTTATTTAGATAGCAAATGGAGTCACAGAAGAGAAGCTGCTAGTTCATGCTTTCTAAGATGAAAATATTAACATCAGAATTTTGGCATTCTGATGTCACATAATGATTTACTGTTTGTCGGAATTAATTTATATCTGATTTTCTTCCATGTTTGCTCATTTTACTCTAAAAGATTCAAAGTTCAAAACATTATTTCCACAATAAACCCAAAATTAGTCAGTTTTTAAATTTCACACATGCTTTGTTGAATAAAAATAAGTTTTATCACAATGACACGCACCTTTCTCTAGAACAGATGGAATACCTGTTACTCTATCACTCTGGGATACTTCCATGTCCATAAGGACACCCACTGCCATCACCACCACCTTCCTCAGAGATCAGTCAATGTCCATACTCTTTGTGTCCAAAAAAGACTTTTTCATCAAGTCTATTTGCAGAGTTTCTTCAAGTGTAATGAGCTCGAACAGCCATGCAGCATTGATACCGACATCAGAGACACAACAACAAACCTAGCACTGCAACACATTTCATCTCCTCCCCTCTTGCAGATGACATACCACTTTCAACACCATTTTTCAGAGGGCAGATATGCACCAGGGAAAGAAACAGAGAGAGAGAGAGAGAGAGAGAGAGAGAGAGAGAGAGAGAGAGAGAGAGAAGTCTTACATGTTCATCCAGTTTGTTTAACTAAGGAGTGGGTCTCAGAGGGGGTGAAAGGACTTTTGGTTTGTTTCCCATATTCCATTCTAAATTTAATGCAAAAACAAAATGCCTGGAAAGTTAAATTAATCAAATTCAAACAATTCAAGTGCATGAACAAGCATTTTTTTTAAACATCTCAGCCAAGGAGCATGTTTGTGTAACTGTGCCATGTGGAAAATTACTAATTCATATCTTTGGTGTTGTTGTTTTGTTAGTAAGGTTTACAACCACAAGCCACTCTGTGAGAAAACGCTAAACCTCCATAGGTGTGTACAGCCAAATTTGTAAAAAGTGTTTTTTATGTGAACTAAAAAATATTAGTTCACATCTTTGCTGGTATGCTATTCACCTAGTGAATACTTTCTTGTCATTCAGGATTGTGAAATCTGAATAAACCTACTTAATGTCTGTTGCTGTAGACACATAACTGAGGCATTAACTCGTCCTGTGTACAAAAGACCTGTTTGAACTCTATGTAAACCATGTGCTTCTGCTGAAGCTGCTTTCTGCTTCATGGCCCCTCAAATTCAAACAGGGATTATGCACAAACATATCCAACAACAAGAGCTGAGCTTAACAAGTTCTTACATCCCTTATACCCTTTCATTGTATGATTTTTTTCTTTTCTACACTTAGCTACTTGTATATCATTTTAGCCCAGTGTTACTCTCCTTTACTGCTCCAGGCAGGGTCGCACAACTTCCCAAAGAACTAACCCCATTTCACTAAGAGTCCTAAATCAGAAACTCATACCATCAACGCCTTCCTTTGACACGGAGTTAATCTTTATCAGAGATGCTAATCTTTGACCTCAAACTAAAAGAAAGCCCTGACACTAGGAGAAGGAAAGAAGGGGAAGGGGGGTTCTTGGGGTTTACCAGAAGGTATGATGTGGGGGTCGAATTGTTCTTTCTGCTCCTGGGCCATGAAAAGTGCCAAGCTCACCAAGCCTGTCAGGCATAGGTTGAACAGGGATGGATGTGACCTCCCATGCAAGTGTGTGTGTGTCTGTTGGGGGTGGGGGAGTGGCAGGTAGTATTCACAAAGTCAATGGTTAGCTAATTACCTTTTTACCTAAATGTGTAATATTGAACAAAAGCTCATCGCGATAGGAAAAAGCTGGCAGTTAATGATACAGTCAGCAATGTCTCAAAAATTTCCAAGATTTTCCAAATATTTTTTTTTAAATGTAAGATTTCACGTATACCTATAAATATCAAATTGCTCTTAACAGTATGTAGACTGTAGGTACAAGGGAATAAAACCTGGCAGTTATAAACCAATTACACTGTAAATGTTACTCATGGGGAAGGAAAGGACATACATTACTAATAGTGGTGCGGGCTACTGAGCATATTAAACTCCACTTCTTACATTGTAATTAAGCATTACTTTTAGATGTGTAGACTTCCTGACTTTTATCTAAATTCATAATCAAACACCATATAATATAAATACTGCATATTAAAATGAAATTGTTTATCTGTAAATATCACATTCAAATGTAATAGATTTCAAAAGTGACCTAAAATTTGAGTCAGTCTGTGATTTGTAACGCTTTCATTTTGATTCATATGTCTAATAGGTGGAACCTGGTTATATTTCATTTTTAATATTTCTTTATTCACATCTAAGACAGACGCATAGATGGTGATTATATTGGTCAGTATTGTGCACTGCGGAAACCTGTTACAGGTATGTATGTATACAAGACATACAAGACCCACCATAAATAGTGATGGGTGGGTGGTGGGTGGGGATAATGGTGGTAGTGGGATTACACAGTCGGTTCTTTCTGGATCATATGCTGAAGACCAAAAATAATGACATCACAGAGTTTTGTACCGCATCAATATTTAACTCACTTTGACATAGATTATTTATTAATGCAGAATAGAATGCTGCCACTTGTAGAGTTCCATTAGATTTGGTGTATTATTATGGATCAGAGGAGAATAAACGTAAGGTCTCGTTTGACCATGTTTTTTGTAGAATTTGTCATTGTTGGTATGTAGGCTTTCTGGACATGCAGCCATTGTGGCTGCCTGTTGGTCAAAAACAATCATTTTCTGCATTTGAGAGTTAGTCCATCTAGGGACAGAAGCATTCAGAGAAATGTGTCTATAGTAATTTGTCGTTTGGCAGGGCTTTCAAAATGGATTTTCCTAAGTTGTTATTATATAGCTCTGAGGCCTCATTACACTGAATGTTGAACAACCTGCACCACTATAAAAGGCCTGCATCCATTTCCTGACAACATGGTCCTCTTATGATGCAAGTTTCAGAAAAAGAAGCCAGTGACTGTAATATAATCGGGCCACTTGGCCTAGCAGCAGACAGTAGTGTGTTACAGCGGGAGAAAGCAGCTTTATGGATCTCAGCCAGACCTGTCAGGCTTTATACACAGCAACAGTGTTAGTTGTTCTTGCCCCTACTATTTTACTATGATTGGTATTCTGCCCATACTTTGTCAGTGATACACGAGGAAATCGATTAAATCACAGCTGTGCTAGACTTGCTGTGGGTTTTCATAACTTTTAAATCTATATACCTCTATACTTAGCAAAATACTTCAAGGTAAGTCCAGAGGATCTAACCACTGTTACACGAGATGGCATAAGCAACTCAGATTTAGCCTGGATGATACAGGGTGGGAGTATTTGATATATTCAGCATTTTAGAATATGGCCGTTTTTTTAACTTGATTAAAATCATATATATCAGTTGACATTAGATGTAAAAATACACAAGAACAAACAAGCTAGGATTTTTGAAATAACTGCTTTCTTAGAAACAACAGAAGACAGCACTTTTGCTTTTGCCTTTCCAGACTGGTGGATGTGAGCTCTCAGGAATAGCTCTTCCAAACCTTTAAGTGTTTCTCTTTAATAATAATAATAATACTAATAATAATAATAATAATAATAATAATAATAATAATAATAATAATAATAATAATGATAGCATAGTATACTAGTGGGCTGTTTTCCTTGGATGAGTGCAGTTATTATATCTGCAGTTCATAAACAATATGGAGACTACATAAATGAATAAAGTCACAGTTTTGACTCTGAAATCTTGTTCTTTCGCAATAAATGTGTTAAGGGGCTCAAGAACTGATGGTTGTATGGTAAATCTATATTTAATGCACTTTTTTATGGACCTTAATTTCTCACCTCAGCCATTGTATAATTTGATTGTGATCCAGTTTTGCTTATGGTGTTTTCATATCCTTGTGATCTCTCAATAAATGGACCCACGTCTTGGTGTAAGGAGGAGAAAGGCAACGCATTAGACCAAATGATTTCTGTTTGTAGTTATTTTACAATAGTTGCATTTGTAATTCGACGTCTATTGATAACCATTTCGTTTAAAATTGGTTGGAGCTAATATTTTTGTGGGGCCAAAGGGTGAGATGGGGGTTGATTTTTTGAGTAAGCAATCGTCACACTATCCCAAATTTCGTCGTGGCTAGCATGCATCTTCCTTCTTTATACATAGCAGCCATGCCCCTAATCGCCGAGACTCATTCTCTCTGTCCCACGCACGCACGCTAACATGCACATACTAACACCTCACTTAGTCTAGCAGGCATACTGCTTTCCAAATGTGGGGCGAGTGAGCAGGGAGGTTGAGAAAGTAAGAGACAGAGTTCGTCCTATTTTCTGTTACCAATTCGGATGCATCTGTCTTCAGCTGCCTACACGCACGCGCGCACAGAAAAAGTGTTGGCTAGCAATAGAGCTTGCACGCGGTTTCACCCTATGGATGCCTGTGCGAGTTTGAGAGAGACCGCGGTCACACAACAGATAATTAATGACATGTCGAGCGGTGGAGTGTGCGGAATGGGGACGCCTCGGGAATAAGCACGGGGACACTGAGCAAGAAGCAGCCCGACAGACCTTACCTGCGCTCTTGGCGTGTCTTTCCAGATGGATATCCTCCCGGTGTTCGGTTTTTTCCTGGTTTCAGTCTGTTTTGGACACGGACGGACACACTAGCTACAGTTAGGATGACCACTGAATCCTCTCCGAAAGGCTTGGGCGTATTTTCTTTTAATTAATTGTACTTAAATACAAGCAGTCGCTCCTAGAGGTTGGAGTCCAAAATGGCACTAAAACGTTATTTATGCCAATTAAAGCCGACGTTTAAACTGCACCGTTACCTGTTATTATAGCACTGGTGAGCTCATTATGGCGCTTCTGTGACACGGCGTAAAGGAGACGCCAATCGTTTGCATGACCGGTTTGGGAAAAGACATAAATCTGGAGCGGCTCTGCTATAAATCTCCAGCAGTCAAGCCTACCTACAGCAAGCACGCTGACGGAACCCGCTTGGTCTGGGGCTCGCGGTGCGACTTTACCCTAAACGACACACCGCATGCACGCGCTCACCCCCTCCGCCTTTTGCTGTAAAACTCCCCTTGTAGCGGGCTGGTACGTTCCTGGTCAGAGCCACATCCAGGGCTTACGTTTGTCTGTTTTGTCGTCCGAGTTGACACTGTCCACCCCACTAATGTTTGGGAGACTGCTGAGCTCCGGTGGGCCTCTTTCTGAGCTGGACTTCAGAATAAAAACGGATAGAGCTTTCCTGGATTGAGGGTGACGCTGTATTCCCTGGGCTGCTTTTCGCTGCTCCTTCCCCTTTCTTCCCTTCTCTTTCGTTTAACTAAAAAGAGGGTCACGCAGTCCTCCTTTTCCATTCTCTATCTTCGTCTTCATCTTCCCTCGCTCTCTTTGGTGCAAGCTAACCAAATTCACCATTATTATTATTATTATTATTATTATTATTATTATTATTATTATTATTATTATTATTATTATTATTATTATTACTACTACTAGCAATGAGTAACCTTGGTGAGCTAAAACCTCTGCAGACCAAAGCAATCTACGTTTAAGCCTAAAACACGTATCTTCAGGCGCGTCGTAACTGCTTCTTTGGTTACCGCTGGAATATAGTCTCTTCTCTCGGCGGTCCCTGCTTTTCTGGACAGACGGCTTGACACTGTGAACTGTTCCTGAAGCAGTTTGCAGTCTGACAACCTAGACAACCTGGGGAATCTGGGAGGGAGAAAAGGGAGTTCTGGTTTTGTTCCTGTCCAATAGGGGAGTGTGGTTAAGGTGCACCAGAAGGGTTAGCGAGGTTCACCGTAACCTGCCTGTTCATAAAGGCCAGATGTTGGTTATTACATGGCGTCAAACTGAGCGCGATCAGAGGAGAGGAAGAGGGAGAAGGAGGCCGAGAGAGCAGAAATTCCGCTGTGATTTGACCTGCGCGTTCACAGAGGGGAGCCATTTCCACCTCGCTTGGTTTTACACAATTAGTGGGCGATTTTAGCCTATGCGCAATTACTTTAAGATCTCCGATGTATTCATTATTAATGTTAAGGTTCAAAAGTTGCATACAACCACGCAACCAAGAGATATATATGTGTTCAAATCTATGATGTTGATGTGATATACAAACGGTGACTAGATATGAAGCGTTATAGCAACAGTATTCTAATCTACTTTGCACGTGTGGATTTTAAGTCCTGTTTATCTTTACTTGTGCCGATACAAACAGATGCACTTGCCTCCCCCCCCCCCCCCACCACCACCACCACACACACAAATTCACGCTTGTAAAAGGTACGTGTGTCATCTGCCCACGCTTGTAAACATGCCCTCTACACACACAATGAGAGATAAAGAGAGAGAGCGCGCGAATGAGTACGTGAGAGACAAGTTCAATTACACAAAAGTAAAGCCGGTATTTTTAGTTTTCTGTTATGATAGAAGAAAGAGAACGGAGAAAGGAAATCAGTTCGCGCCTGCTCTCTCCCTCCACTCCTGGTGGAAACATTTCCGCCTCAGCAGCTCGGGCTGTCTTATCGCGTTTGTGCTGGCTCTCCGGCCCGGTTCAACTGGGTGATGAAGGGAGAGAAAAAAATGGAGCTCTCGGGTTTTGGATACGGTTTCAGCGTCTCATTTTTCACAAGCTTCGAATCACTACCTTCACGCAGACGTTTATAAATTAGCAGAAGGATTCTTACTGATTTATTTTCAAACGGGTAATCGTCTCCGCGCAAGAAAGAGCTCTGGAAGTACCTGGCGCGCGGAGCGTGAGAGTGGTTAACTCCGGCCAGTAAGAGATATGGGACTTTCGGTTTATTATTATTATTATTATTATTAATAATAATAATAACAATAATAATAATAATAATAATAATAATAATGAGATATCGTCGTGCTTACATTGGTTAATTGTGTGTCTGTACTGTAATAAATCTTTCATGTTAGGGGTCCTTTAAAAGAATGTAACCGGTTTTTGTAAACATTATTTTTCCCACGCTAAATCTCTCCCTCGTTAACGTCCATCAGCTGCAGATTTATGAGGCCGAGTAGTCCTCGGATTTATGTTTTGACTGTTTTCGAGGAAACCCTACTCTTCTCTGTCTTACCATTTCCATTTTCGTTTCGTTTTTTTCCCTTGTTTTTCGCTTTACCCGCTAGCAGGCAATTAAACTGAGATTTTCTGCAAGCGACTATTGAGCACGATGTATTGGAAAATACAATTAAAAATTTAAAAAAGAAATCCGTTTAACTTTAGGCACCAGTCTTCTGCTAGAAGTGGGACACATTTTGAGCACTGTTCAGTTCGTCAGTGCTGCTTCTTCATTTGGATTTCATTTGCATGAACAGAGTATTTTAAATACACTTTATGATTACTTTTTTAAAATGTGGTCACAACAAAAACATTTTGCTATGTAACATACATATGTATAATTTCACAAAATCGCACTGTCTCTATACGGATGTATAGAGACATCCGTATAGATGTCTCTATACATCCGTATAGAGGTTACATGTCATTTTATTGCGTTAATATGTGGCTACTATATCTCTAGCTTGTGTGTAAATAGAGAGGGCGTTAAAACTGAACTAAATATTTTAAATACAATTTTTAAAAGAATGATTCACTCTTTTCAGATTGGTCGCTCCCAGGACTGAAAATATTTCCTGCTAGGGAAAAAGAACAGTGAAGCAGTCAATATGGCTGCCAGTCTCAGCAATGAGTGGGAAGATTCCTTGTGTGAGGTCTTGTGTCTTGTGCCTACTTGCTTTTGCTTCTCTTTAAGATGCGTAGGATTGTACCTTGTCTATGAACATGTGCAATAAAAGGATGCTTCAATCACAGTGAATGTTAACAGAAACGTAGGACGTAAGAGCAACACAAGAAAACAAGCAATGCACCGATAAAGGATGAAAAGGAAGGTACTTCGACAAACTGCTCTTAATGAGAAATAATACGCGTATCACAAAAACAGCGACCGACAACACCAGTGATATTGAAACATGTACTGTAATATGATAACGTTAGCTTTGAACATCTGTTGAACATCTTTTGTACAGTTGCGGACTCTCCGTGCATAGGTATTTCACATTTGGTTAATTGGACAAAAAAGACAGTTAATAGTTAACATAATATGATCAAATATTGTCTTTACTTTTCTGACCATTGTAATTATAGAGTGGAAAGCAAACCGTGAACAAATGCTTATTTTTTATTCCAATAGCATTTTAGCTGCCTCTTTTATTCTCTGCTAAAACGAGCTGCCAGTATTACAATTGCCCTGCAGCGGGCTTCGGTGTAAACATTAATTTCAGCGTCAGTTATTTGTGGTCTTTCAATAGAAGGCACGCCTCAGTAACACATTAATGCCTAATATTAATTTCTTTCCACATTTGTATTACAGAACATAAGGCTACATAAATACCGGACCGAGTGAACACAGTTCGGTCTCAGAGAAGTTAAACGTGGATAACAGCAGCAGCTTGAATGGATGTCAGACAGGGCGCGATATCATTTCTCAGGACCGTTTCAAACATTTCAATTTTTTCAGATGAGTCTGAGCTGGAACTATCTTGTCATACCAAACATACTTAGCTGTGGACACATGGCTGAGATAAAATAAGATAAAATATTTCAAGCACTATTTCAATGCTGCATCGTCATCTAAATACGTGTGTGTGTGTGTGTGTGTGGGGGGGGGTGTGTGTGTGTGTGTGTGTGTGTGTGTGTGTGTGTGTGTGTGTGTGTGTGTGGGGGGGGGGGGGGTATTGGGGGTTGGTGCCACAATCCACCCCCTTTTCTGTCTACAGAAATGAGGCGAGATATTGTTTTTGACAGGGCTGCGGAGAGCAGGAATACACATCTTGAAAAGCGCCGCCTTTTGTTGCTGCTGTCGTTATTATGTGATGGGAGGCCGGCGGAGAAGCTCTAATTTGGTTAAGCTAAGGTTTACACTGCTGCTGATGGCCAAGCGGGGAACGAGACTACTGAAGGAGAGAGAGGACCATGCTGCAAAGGGGCCCGGCCTTAATTGTAAAACGATTCGAGGGGCACATCCATCAGTTCCAATACCAACCCTATTGTTTTGTAATTTGTAATAAAAATATTAATAAAATAATATTAATAACACTAAAATCTGTAAAACAGTCTTGCAGTTCATTGTTTGCAATGCTGCAAATGTATCACACCAAAACAACGCAGCAAGCCTAGTACACTGTCTCTCTCTCTCTCTCTCTCTCTCTCTCTCTCTCTCTCTCTCACACACACACACACACACACACACACACACACACACACACACACCTACTGGCAATGGCAACAACAAAAAAATGGAACATCTCATAGTGTCTGACTTTCCATTACAAGAGGGCACACGAAATGCACCCAGCTTAATAGCAGACACGTGTGAATATAAACATGGATGGGGAAATAGAGAGGAAGGTCCTCCCATGTCTGCATCTTATTTTGCTCACCACATTAGAAGCTCTGACTCACGGCGGAGGATTTGAGCCAAAGCAGAGACACTGAGCCCTGACATGTGTAATGGCGAACAGCTCCATTCCGACAGGCATCCACAGAAAATGGGCAATAAGGAGAAACAAAACTTTATTTGTTGCATTAAGTTAAAGTTGATGCCACATAGCGTCTAACAGTAGATAATTTAAAATGTACAATAAGATGCAGTTAGGTTTGTTGGTACGTAAAAAGTCCATCTTCACTACAAAGCCTGTTTCAGTGCAGAAAGCAGCCTAATGATTGCATTTCATTTACAAACCAGGGACTTAATGAAGATCAACAAGGTTTCCTTGTCATTTCCATCTTTAGTCCGAATTCCTTGGCTGAGTTACTTGGATTCATTTCTGCCTCCCGGCTAGATAGATGAGCTTTTACTGGCCCATTGGTCTTTTTTATGAGATTTCATGCCGGCCGAGCCGTGCCCCGGTGTGCCAAATTTAAACAAATCTCTCGTTAATTGGTCGTCTCAGTAATTCAAGACCTGAAAGCTACAGCCAAATACTGTCATACTGAAGCGGGAAAACCCGAAACGCCCGGAGTAATAATTAAAGTGTAAAAAAACAAAGCTAAAGGACAAAAAAGAATAAAAAAGAAAGAAAACACAGGGGCGTGCATGGGGGCCGAGAAGGACGAGAGAGATTAAGTGGAAATTAAGCCGGAAGAGGAGGAAGGGGAAAGAGGAGCCAGTGGCGCAGCCGTGGCGTGAACTCTTCCTGCTCTCCTTCCTCTTTCCCCTTTACCGTCGGTCCATCGACCGTCATTTTCCCCCGCTGTCTTACACACAGCGCAGGAAACCGTGATTTATCGTGGGCAGCGCCATAAACAACAGCGCTCCCTCACAAACACACAACGGCAGCCCCGGCCGCACGCTGACACCGAGCCTTACAATAAATCAAGAGAAGTAGCTAGCTGGGAGAGAGAGGGGGAAACGAGAGAGAGAGGGAGGGAGAGGGTGAGAGAAAGAGAGAGGGAGAGAGAGAGGAATGGACAGAGAGTCAGACAGATAGAGAGAGATGTAAAAGCAGACATGAAGTGATGGACGAAAGATGGAGAAGAATATCCAAGTGTTTCTTAAAATATAAACAGCCGTCGGCTAGCATTGCACCGCTCTCTCTCTCTCCCTCACTCTCTCTCTCTCTCTGGTTTTCAGGCTGCTCGGCTGCACGCTACAACCCATAAACAATGGCTGATGGTGATGATGATAGGTGGGGGGTGATGTGTAAACAACACGACAGAAACATGCACGACATAAAAAACACACGGCGAAAGACGAGTATTTGGGGGGCAATATTTACCACGATGTTAAAGTAGCCTATGATTCACAGAGAGGGATGCGGGAGAAGGCGGCGCAGCGGCGGAGAAGATGAGGAAGGAGTGTGGTTTCCCCCCATGCAGTTCCTTTCCTTCCGCAATACTCACGGTGTCCACAACGACCCGCAAGATACACGCCCGTCCAAATTTGTTTTATTGCAGCCTCCCTCTATCTTTTCTCTTTCCCTCTCTCTCTCTCCCTCTCTCTCTCTCTCTCTCTCTCTCTCACTCACTCCCCCTCTCTCTGTTGGTGTTTCTTGGTGTCTCCTCTTTTCCCCCTCTCTCCCCCTCTCTTTCTATTTTTTCTTCTCGCTCTCTTTCACCGCTGTTTTTTTTTTTTGGGGGGGGGGGGGGGGTGAAAGGACAGTTCTACGTCAAGAGCAGCGGCACGTCTCGCCGTTATATTCCTGACGAAAACATATCTATTCTACAACCTCTGCATTAATTATTTAATGAATCACGTGATGTGTTGTTCGGGGCGGGAGGTGTTTGGCGGTAGTGGGGGCTCACTCCGTTTGTGGGACCCACACGGGCCCGTGGATGCATGCATGCATGCATGCAGGAGTCCAAATGAAGTCAAAAAAAAGAAGTCGGAGGATGTTCGTGTGTAGGGTAAAGCAGTGGAGGCCTGGGACAGACACACAGAGGGGCCGATAAAAGATGAATTCGTCTTTTAAAAATGACTGCACGCCTCACATTCGTTCTTCGTTATTGCTCACTGTCATCTCTTGCTCAGCTCGCCGTCAGCCGACCAAAGAAGCGGGATTCCTTCCGTTGCTCCGTCTTACATTGCCTGTGCTATATTTCAGTGTTTCTAGAAAAAGGAAATACCCGATGATGGCGGCAATAATTTATCAGATACACAGCGCTGGGGGGGTATTTTTCTTGTTTCGGTGTCATATTCACTCCAGTCTTGAAGCTAAACTAAATATTTAACGGTAGCAAAGACTACCTGCCATCTGTGTCAGTGAGAACAAATTTCCTCAAATCTGTTTGTTTGATAATTAGGACAGACATCCTGTTAGGTAACCCAAAAACTGGAAACCCAAAACTAAATATAAGGCAGGCTTTTCTCCGAACTCTATAGGATAATAAAATTCAGAATTAAATATTTTGCTTGGACTCAATTAACCAACTTCACCTTACTGTTTTTAATCCCATTAAGAAGATTTTGGTGCGGTGGCGAAGTGTAATTCGATTAGAATGAGATTTGTATTACTTATTTCGAGTTCGGTAAAGTAGCAAAGAAGAGAGCTCTCACAAAAACAAAACAAAAAAAGAAAGAGACCGCAGAGGAAGAAAGAAAAGAGTAGATGAAGAAACAGCGAACTGACAAAACCCCCGCCATGAGGCCGACTGAGCTGCAACAATAGAACGTTGGAATCCTTCTATTGCGGGCTACCAAAGCTCGAGCCGACTCCAGCAGAACAATAGAGACTTGGAGTAGAAAAAAATGTTGAGGCTCTGAAGGCTAACCTAGCTGCTGAGTAGCAAATAAGAAACACTTCAAGGTCAAAGCATGGGCCTCGGGATCCTCAAGAAAGCGCTGATTTTTCCGCTCATGGCGATGGAGAGACTTTTAAAGAGCTTTTAGAAAATCATCCATTAAAACATAAAGGATCCTCTTTTAGGGACTTACCAAAACCGTCAGGGAAAGGTAAAAATATTTCGATTTCTATTCAAGTGACACAAAAGAGCAATATTGGCAAACAAAGAGTAGCTTTCTCAAAAGTGCAGTACAGAAATGCAACTGGCCAGTTTGCTTTTAAAAATGCAATCTACCCATGACACGTCTCCAAATAATTGACAAAAGGAAACAAATGTGGCTGTAAACTATTAACAGTGACAGACCTGGTTGGACGTGTATTTATTTCTTCTTTCTGATGCACTAAAAACATGCAGATACTCCTTTAAATATACGCTGCCAGCACCGCGGAGATTTTTACCCACAACAAGATTGAAATCAAACATTTGCCGTGGTGATGATGGCGTCTTTAATGACGGCCATAAATTATAGCAATCACAGTTTGAAACAACAGCTAAGATAAGCAGCAGCGAAGACCTGGGCCGGCCTGACAACAGCCATAGAATCAGTCCTGTAAACTTGGCACAACCGCATGCAAAGCCATTACCGCAAAACACCAAACCGTTTCAAAACGTCCCAAAAACGACGGGCGGAGGATTTTTCACTCATCTGCATCTTTATCCATTCATATCATGAGAACAAAATGACCCATGCATTATTTTACATTTATACTCCTCGAATAATTCACTTATACTCAGCATTACAACACAACACCGCGCGATCCACGCCAGCTTCAAATGGCTAGTTTAAGATTTATCAGTAGAACTGAGAGTCGGCACTTGAAAAGACTGTAAAAGAGTTCTTTGAGATCCTGGGGCTTTCTAGGTCAGTGATGGTAGATAGACAGGTAGATTCTTCCTCGTCGTTAATGATTAACTAAGTTTTGAATAAAAAGAGAGAAATCTTTTGTTAAGATGGATAATGGCCTGAAAATGAAAGTGCCGAGATGTGATTTATCGCTCACATATTCTAGGTGAGAAAATGTATAATAATAATAATAATAATAATATTAGTAGTCGCAGTAGTAGTAGTAGTAATAGTAGTGGGAGATGTGTGTGAGAGAAACAGGGGAGACAATGAGAGGGAGAGAGAGAGATTGATTTAGCCTGCCCCGACACGTTGCCTTTTACTGCGCCTCGTAAATCTGTCTCGAGATAGCAGTACGCATACAACCATTTTCCCCCCTAATATTCTTCTCCACGTGCGAGACGTGAGGTCTTCCTTCCGCTCTGGGATTAAAGCGGTGACGTCCCCGGGTCAGTTTCACGAGTATAGTTTTAAACATCCTAAAACAGAAGTACTATCTTCTTTTACTCCTCCTTCTTTGTCTTCTTCTCTGCTCTATATAATGAACTAAGTCACATTATTATTTATGGCAACATTATTATTATTATTATTATTATTATTATTATTATTATTATTATTATTATTATTATTATTATTATTATTATTCAGAATCCTGTTCGAAACTCGCCTGCATGGAATAATTAGAAAACACAACCACAACTGTGTGGCCGTTTATGATCAGACTGGTGGGTTAGTGGTTCACTTTAGTTCATTTTAAAGGGAAAATGGAAAAAGTATGGATTAGTTTCATATTGTAGTCTGTTATGGCTTCACAGTAATTTATATCATATAAGATATTAGCGAGCAGTTAATATATCCACGTACAGTTTATTTATTGTGTTGTAATATCAATAATAGAGCGTGATATAAACTGCAGGGTTGATTGATGTCTGTCAGATTTTCACTTTACAAGACTGTGAGGAACAAATCTGTAAAAACATCAAAATGGAATGGAATGGAAAACTGGACAAAAAAATTAAGAGCAATATTTTTATCCGTCAAATTCATGGCCAACTTTGCTTAATGTGTGTTTGTTTTTTAGGAAAAATCAATTAAACTCAAAGTACAAGCACATGATGGTGGTCAGAGAGTCCGTAAAGAAAGCATTCAAAAGGTAAAAACATGCGAAAAGCATAATTAGACAATTATTTATCATATCTTTTATCATACACATTTGATTTTTACTATCATCCTTACTGACGATAGACAGTTATAGTGACACCCCCCCCCCCCCCCCGCCCTGTTACGGGGTATTTAATGCAGCATTAACCTGCACAAGCAGCGACAGACGCACACAAAACATTTTGCCACGAACGCGCCATTTGCAACAATATTATAATGCTCAGACTTATTTTAGAAACAATGATAAATATTATAGCCTGAAAAAAACTGATAATACTACAAAATGTACCTTATTTACAACTGTCTTTGTTGCCTCTGTGAAGTTCTAGCTATATTTAAAGACACATTATTCATTGAAATCCTCACTGTGGAATTGAGGGTAAGCCAGCGTGTAAATGATTGAGATCTTTAGAACATGCCACTCAGATATCTTTTTTTTCTAAAATGCTTGAAAACTATTAGAAGTGACTTATAATAAACGTAAACAAACGGCAGATTTGACCAAATCCTCATTCTTACGTGTCTCCGATTTGCTGCTCTCAGTGCGCTATTCCAACTATACTTTATATGAAAAGGCAGTGAGTCTTTGTCATTAGGATGCTGCAGTAAAAAGTAAAAAGAAGTTGGTTAATCCAACAGTATAAATAGGCTTGTATGGGCCTAATGCTCCGCCATTAGTCATACAGGCAACAGAAACCTATTTATCACTCACATGTAACGGATATGAGAGCTGCATGCTGTATCGTACAATAGTAACTTCATCAGATTGCAGGCCTGCTTGTCTTCAAATTTCACTGGAAGTCTGACAACACTTGGTCACAAATTGACACGTGATTTCTTCATTATACATTTATTATCAGGGACGGGAACATTGGAGTTGAATACGAGCCAGCTGCAGAGCTGAAACAAAAACCAAGCAAACAAATGATTATCAAAAGTTGTTTAAACCCCATTAGAATCATCATTCCATCATTCCTTTTGTTCTGCAGCGAAGTCCACTCGAAAGCTCTTCTGCCGTCCTTGCTACTAATAAAGTTATTAGTGCTGATAAAGGCAAGACACTAGCAATTTCTGTAATTCTTCATTGCCTGGGTTAACGATATAATAATATTTGAGCTCGTGATTAATTGGCACATTATTGAAAAAAAAGTATTTAATTATTTAGAAAACCCTTTGACTAACCAGGCACGGATTGGAATCCACAAAGAGCGTGTATGCGCGTGCTGCTACTTGGCAGCCGCTATTTGGCTCTCTCTTTTTAATACTTAATACGTGTCTACTTTTAAATGGCTCCCCCGCACGCGCTCATGCACGCGCTCAGCCCGTGCAGCACTAAAAGCCTGGCAACCATATATCTCTCGTGACGACCTCCTCCTGCAACCCGCGCGCCTACACTGTGACCTCTTCGGCTCCTCGAGCTCTCCAGAATAATAAATTTCTCGGGCAACGTGGATGCTGGGAGAGAGAGAGAGAGAGAGAGAGAGAGAGAGAGAGAGAGAGAGAGATGACGGGGAAAAGGAGCGGGCGATTTGTCTAGCAATTAGCAAAAGCGGGCCATAGAGGGAGGGAGGAAGGGAGGGAGGAAAAGACAGAAGTTTGTGTAACTTTTGTGTATCTGTGTGTGTTCCAGTCTATGGCGATCGCTGAACACATGCGCTCATATTCGGTGCCTGGCACCTGATGTTCCACTGCATGTGTGAGTGTTCTGTTTCCTGTGCAAAGCTGCTGTTGAAACATCAGTTCCATCGGTTGGCTCAGAGCCTCCAAACAGCGTGCAAAGCAAAGAGCTGCTTGTCTGTAAACTGCAGGTCACATCTGTCTGTATGATCCCCGGCTGTTTCATGCTTTTACTTTATAGTTATTTACATGCTAATCCCCCTGACACTACAAAATAAATCTTCTTTTGGATTAAGTGAAGCATCAGGAGCAAGTAGTCAAGCTACAGAGAAAACACTTCACACAAGCATACAGGTATAAAGTATCTTTCAGTAAAGGAAAGCTCAGCAGACCTTTGCGATATAAGAGAGATACTGTTTGTTTGTTTGTTTGTTTGTTTGTTTGTTTGTTTGTTTGTTTGTTTGTTTGTTTGTTTGTTTGTTTGTTTGTTTGTTTGTTTTTCAGTGAAACTGCAAGAGCTCAAAGTAGAAATTACATTAAGTCACTTGAAGAATTGGTCCTTTATGAATCATATTATAGTATTTCAATATCCATTAACACTCAACATTAACATCGAGGGATGGGTCAAGTTTCAATTTCCCCACATAATTGTAATATTGTATTATAGATTTATTCACCTGACTGCGGTATTTGTTACCAAAATGCACAAAAACACTTTTCTGTCACATGCTGGAATGGCTTGCCTATTTTTAAAACTGCATCCGTTAGTTCTTACGGGACTTGACAGAAATGTAAGTTAAAACAAAAACAAAAAATCCTAACAAAACAGCTGGTCTACAGCTTTTGTACGTTTTCCCACATCTGTGTCTGTATGTACTGTGTCCGACTCATCGAATGTTGCACTACTACCAAAATAAGCATAACATGTTTGAACATTTCAAACCGTAAAAATTGACATGGTTACTCTGAATACTTTTATAGTTAACTGTGATTGTACAAACCCTTGCCAACCCTATAAACCTTATGTAATAACTAGAAAACACCAGATCATTTAAAAAGATATATTTTGCTAACTATCAGCTGGGTCACAGGGAAAAACAGATTGTGGAAAAAGAAATGATAGAAGTTTCCAAAGATTCCCAATAATACTCAGAAAATCAGAGTTCTATAAACTTCAACCTGTCCTGTCCTAAACTATTTGTAAACTGTGGCATTGAACCACTCCAGCTTCACATTTGCTGTAAGTGGAAAAACTGTCAATTAACGATCATCTTATCGTTACGCTATAGTACATGGCTGACCTGAGTCAAAGGTTTTCCCGATGCAAGGCAAAGTGCATAGCACAGTTTTAAGGATTCCGCCACCAGTGAATTCACAGCAGCTCATGTATAAATGTCTGACTACTTCTTAGTGGTTCATTTAAAATGTCTTTTGAAGTTTAATGTAATTGAAATGTCTTATAATTGTAATAAATATACACAGACACTGTTATGACTGATACACAACTTCTTGTTCATATACTTGTTGCTTTGCTGAATCAGTACTATTGAAGACACACGCACACACACACACACACAGGCGTGAACGTCCACTAGTTAAAAGGCTACTAGCAGCTTTTGCAGCCATGCAGACAGAAGGGGCATGCTGTGTTTACATTATCATCGAGGTCTGCGCAGCATCAGACCTAACACATCTACGACACAGTTTCGCACTTTAGCTCTCAGGACCAGACGCAGAGAGCCCCGGTCTTATATTCTCTAAACGACAGAGGGTTCAACGAAGGAAATACATTTCCAGTAGTTTCAGATGACTCAAACCGCTACACCACACTTCAGTTGAAGTCCCAGTCAGAAGTGACTTCTTACTGACCCCTGTAGAGGTGGATGAGTTGTCTGCTGTCTGTCTGTTTGGGTGTGGGAGTGGAGATATCACTGTTACCCCTGGGTTACAGTGCCCTGAACTCAGTCTGTTATGACTAAATGGCCTGGTGGCTCTGGAGGTCTGGGAATGTCCGAGGGAGCGCAACCTAGTGAGGTCAAGGGGGACAGGGACTAGAGGGGGTAGGTGTGGTGTGGAGGATGAAGAGGGGAGCCACAGGTCAGCCTCTGGTTTCAGAGCCACTGGACCTCATCGGTCAGAAAAAAACGTGTCCCCTGGCTGAACCCTCTGTGGCCTTAGCTTGGCCATTCCGTGTATGACCATTGATTTTTCCCTCCTCCATCTCTCCTTCTCTTTTTTCTTTCAATTCCGTTTTGTCCTTCCTTTCCACACATCGAATCACGCCGCACCACGCGTCCCCTTGAGAGGTTGAAGGCCCATCTAGCAGAACGCTACCCCTTAATTTGAATCGCTGGCAGATTGATTTCTGAAGGGGTCAAACTGAAGTGAACGCGCTTCTTGAGGCCGTCGCTGTTAGGCTCAGCAGATAGCAGAGGCCCCGAGCTCGCATCGCGACCGGCGATCATTGGCAGTTCATTTGAAAAGCCTCGCGAACCGTTTGTTTTCGAGCTAAATTGTTTTGAAGCGCAACCGAGACAGTATCCATTAACCAGCGCGCCCCCTCAGTTCGCTTAATCCCCCCCCCCCGCCCCTGTCTAACTGAAGGCCGTATTATTCATATTCCCACTGCAGTGTCTGTAGCCTGCACCTGGCAAACAAAGTACACATGCACATACACTAACAATATCTCATTAAAAGGTATAGGTCCTAAACCACAGAAACACTTTATAACCGCAGAAACGTAGCTAAGAAACAATGCATAATAAGTTCCAGGAACCAGAAATTATTCTCGTGGGCCTTTCTGTCACATATTAGCAACAACATTTATAATTTTCCTTGAGTAATACGGGACTCCATAGGCATCCTTGTTAAGTTAGCAACTCGATAATATTATATAACCTATCAAAAATTAAAGATCTGCCTTTCGAAAAAGCACACAAAAACGGGCTCTTTACAAATACTATGCGTAAAAGACGCACCGCAGCACGTTCGACGCACAACAGCAGCTGTTTAGGAAGCGTCGGATCTCGTGGTTGACAAACAGACGCAGAGTTGACACCAATGGTTGCATAAACTGAAGGAAAAAAAGAGCACAACACACAGGCTCATTCCAACACAAACACTCCCAAAGCGCTTGCAGTCAAAAACCCCACGGCCGTAAATGCTCTTACAGCGTGACCTCGCCAAATGCGCGGGGGGCAATAAAAACATAAAACACCACAACACAAGGCAACAGAAGCCAAAGCAGAGAAAGAAAAGACAAAATTTAGTCTCAGGCCCTTACCTTTCTTACTTTTATTGACCCGTGAGCCATCTTCTGCTTCGTCGTGAGGGATTTCTGAATGGTTTGTTGGAGTTCTTTGGAGAGATTTTCTTCTTTCCAACGAGGAAGAAAAAAAAAAGTTTTTCTTCTTCTTATGGAAGCATGTTTATGTAGAGTAAAAAATAGCTTGGGTGGAAAGGGGAGGCGTGTGTGTAAAGGAGGTGTGTGTGTGTGTGTG
>NW_005187594.1:1017953-1018946 GCF_000239375.1 Pundamilia nyererei
GCAGTCCAGCAAACAACGAAAGGAGCAGAGAGGAAAAAAAAACAGTGTGGTGCAAAAATTACACTCATTAGCACATTAAGAGACCACGAACCGAGAAACTATTTAATTTTGTTCTTCAGAACTACACACAGAAAGGAAGAAGGGAGGGGAGCTGTCACCTATGGTGTGTCGGTCCGGTGCAAGCGCATCTGAGCAGCCGTTAAATTAACCGGAGGACGGCCGCGAAACGGAGGGACGGTTTGTGATTTAAAACGAGATTACAGGATGTAATGTACCAAGATCACTCACGGCCGGGACAGATTAATCATCGCAGGCTCTTGATTTCGAAAGACAGGTTGATTTGCCTTTGCAGGAAAAACCAAATTTGAAATTGTATGAAACTGTTGTGTATGGAAGCATTTCTTCTACTACTCAAATCTGGGGAGGTAAGCAGAAACAGTAAAATTCAACAGGACTCCAACTGTTATTCCTAGAAAACCCATTTTACATATAGAAAATGAAAAAATAACAAGTAATAATAATAAGATAGAAAGGGTACGTTTTCAGTCATTTATTTAAATGTCTATGGACTATTTACAAATAAGAGGACGGAGCAACATACACATCGGGGGATGTAACACATGTTCACCAGCACCATTTCATCAATAACGATCGAAAGGGATCTTTGGAATGTTAAGAAAATGGCATCAATGGAAAGAAATAACACTTTTAGAATAAAATATCTAAAAAGAGACACAAAGTGAAAGAATAAACGAGGAAGGGGCAAAGAGAAAATGAAGTGCGCGCGCATTTAATGCGCGGAGAAATAACAAAGGGGCATCTAAAAAGAAATAAATCACTTTTCATGCAGAGGATACTTGTTTGTATGAATGTCTCTTTGCTGCACAGTTGTGGAACTGTCTTTTTAAATGTCCACAAGATTTTTTGTATGTCAGGTAATAATAATAATAATAATAATAATAATAATAATAATAATAATAATAATAATAATAA
>NW_005187594.1:1020715-1021886 GCF_000239375.1 Pundamilia nyererei
AATAATAATAATAATAATAATAATAATAATAATAATAATAATAATAATAATAATAATTATGCGTTTGGATCTACAAAATGGGACATGACTGCAGCCCCTTTCATCCTTTCCTGTCAAACGCCGAGCTTACAGCCTGGCTGGTTTATTTTACAGTGTCTCCTTTGAGGAGGAGATTATATTTTGAAACGTGTTGTCAGGTGTCATTCTCGGCCCTGCGGTGGTGGGAATCCTGGCAATACTGCCAGCTTGCAATTGATGTCCAAATGTTGTGATGTAAGCTTGAAAAGCGGCGCTGTACTGACACGTCTGCGCAACGTACGACCGGCATTGCAATACAGGATCATGGCAAGCAGCAGGGCCAATTGCAGCGTCCCTTTCAGCATGTTATGCGAGAGATTGTAGCATCGTCTATTACTTGGTGTTTAGGAATAAAAGGTGGTGGTACAGCAACGTTTGCGGTAGGGGTGAAGGGGTGGGTAATATGTACGACAGTCACTGACAGATTAGGTAATGATTCAACAAATTTCAAAAACTGCAACATACGGTTTTTACGCAGCCAGCAAACAGAGAAAGCAGAGAGAGAGAATGAAAATGAAAGAAACAAAGCTTTCTTCTCCTTCTTTCTTGTCAAGTATACAGCGAAGCGGAGTGAGTGCATTACGGTGCAAAAGTGACTCCGCTTATCCCAATATGCAGCAAGTATGTTAAAGCATCACAGATAAACTATAATAGACTGCAGCTATTCGGTCTTGCATTAGTGTTTTACGACCGGATCCATAAACATGAATATTTCAGCTGCTATAAAACTTTCCCTCCCATGGAACAACGACTGGGGAAGGAAGGCTAGACAGAGTAAAGTACACCGTTTATACAACCCGGCCACTTAAAATCAAATTATCACAGCATAAAAGCTAACTTATGGGCTCGGTCTGAGTTGTCATAAGGCGACGAATTAGAGCCGACGAGCGAGAGATCGGACTTCAAAAGGCACCTCAGCGAAGAGGTGTAATAAAAATTTATGGAGGGTGTAATTATATTGGCTCCGCAAACAGACGATCGTAAATCTCGACCCAAAGGCTACTCTCCTACTACTCCTAAGGAAAAAACGGGGGAGCTTTTCACGGTGGAAACCTAGCTGACTATACACGGGCACAAAGAAAAATAGAGGGGG
>NW_005187594.1:1022860-1024668 GCF_000239375.1 Pundamilia nyererei
ACACACACACACACACACACACACACACACACACGAAGTCACGCACACACACGCCCCACGCCGCATTGCAACTGAACCCTCTCTGCTTCTGACGCGTCCGATTGGAACTTTAAATAGACAAATACAGAGGAAAAAGCAACAGAAAGAAAGTGCTGGGTAGATTTAAAGTTGATGTGTGTGTTTGGATGTGCTTTTTTTTCCCTGCTCTTCGCTAATCGCTAATAACGAGAATTGGAGAGTGGCCCGGCTCTTCTATTGCGCCGCCACCCAGCAGCAGCACTGTGTCAGAGATAAATTTGGCTTGTTTGGGATCGATAGAAAATTCATCAACTAATTCAGGTTACATACCTCCTAAATCACCGGCAGACCTTTGCATTAGAGACGGGACCCACCACCCCCTAAAAAAAGAATAGAGAAAAAACTTGCTCCTACAGGCTTCCATTCAACATTTCACATTTTTAACTGGCCTCGCATAATAATTCTGCCTGGACCGGGATCGCATGAATAAACAGGACTTGTTTCCACGCACTTCCTAATATCAACTTCCGTGGCATATTGAGTCCACGCACTCCATGCGTTTGCCCTTGAGCTGTTACTGAACAGAGGTACGACGCTCTTTGTTTTGGAACCCATCTTGCCAATTTTGACCATCTCACACAAGCTGCCACAGACTTTGAGAGTTGTGTTTCCTCGTGTCAGATACTGACCCAGTGTCATGTAGCACAGTCTCAATCTCTGCTTGGTGTCGCTTCTTTTTACTTTAACAAAACAGCGAAAAACAAAGGTTTTTACTTGCAGACAAGGGAAGCACGTTCCAGCATGCACCACTGATAAATCTGATTATTCTCTATAACTACCTTTTGCACAGAATTGCTTTTTCTATAATCATCAGCATCAAAACGTGGCAAAACACATTTAAAGCAAAAGAAAACACAAATTATGCGTTCGGTAGATTGGAGAAGTTGCAGTCCGCTTTCGCTGGTGTTATACGATAAAAGGTTCATGCTCAGACCCGCACACAAACACGGGAATGATGATGTAGATGTCAAAGTCCTTTGTTTCGAGAAAATTGACCGTCTCGAACCCCCCCCCCCCCCCCCCCCCCCCCCCACCCCCACCCCACCCCCTTACGCCTTCTCGAATGAACAGTGAAGCAGGCAGCATCATTTTTCAACAAGAAATAAAAAGTCCAATTCAGCCCGGAGTTGGGATTGAAGACAGCAAAGCGTTCTGATGACCAGAATAAATAACAGTTGAGTTTTATCACCGAACAGACACAAGTGGTTTAAAATGCACATCTGTATTTATGTGTCCAAATGCATTTTGAAAATTACAAAACTCCCCTTTCCTTTCTTTCTTTTTCCCCCCTCTTTTTTAAACGAACGAATTTTATAAAAATCTAACTGAACAAAAGCTGTACCAGCCAGGAACCGTAGCTGAAGGCCTCTCCTCATTGTATTGGATCCTTCGACGCCGTTGTGTATAAATCCACTATATACTCCCCTAGAAGCGAATTTGTGATTTTATTAATGATTTTTACACAAATCCGGATCTACAGGGTAGATATAGAAGACATTGACTGACAGTGACGGTGTGGGGGCGCATATCTACGCCGTCCACAGGATTTTATTGCTTAGAGAAATTCCCGTGTGTTGCCACTATAGGAAAATTCCATTCGTCAGTACTATCTCTGACCCGTGACCCTCTCACCGCGGGTGGGGAGTTGGCAGATGAAGTTATGAAGTTATAATACTTTCACGCTTCCTGTAACTCGACGGTGTCCAAAAAAGCAAAGAAACAAAAAAAGA
>NW_005187594.1:1025411-1027504 GCF_000239375.1 Pundamilia nyererei
TGTGTGTGTGTGTGTGTGTGCGTGTGTGTGTGTTGTATTGTATTTATTGTAAATGGTAAACCGTTGCAACTGTGACAATTACAAAATAACATTATTTAAATTGTAGGTATTTACCCATAAACCACAACTAATCTTCCTATGATATCCCAGCAATCAGTTCCTATAAATAAATCATAAATAGATCATAAATACACAATTTAAATGCAATTTATAAAGGAGTGGCATGCTGTTCTCGGTCACATGTTTGTCCTGATATAGTGATATTTTCTGTCACGCTGCTCCCACGTAGGTTTTGTGACTCTAACGCTCGTTGTGCAGCTAATTAAAACAACTGAAATAAGTAACTTATTCATTTATGATCTATTTATGATTTATTTAAAGGAACTGATCGCTGTGATATGATAGAAAGATTAGTTATGGTTTATGGGTAAATACCTACAGTTTAAATAATGTTATTTTGTAATTATCACAGTTACTACGGTTTACCATTTACAATAAATACAATAAATATATAACATAAAGTATATGTATTACTACATAGAAATGAAATACAGAATATCTATCTATCTATCTATCTATCTATCTATCTATCTATCTATCTATCTATCTATCTATCTATCTATGTGTGTGTGTTTCTTTGTAACCTTGACCTGTCTCTATGCTTTGCAGGTCATCTCAGGTATCGATCAAGGTGTGTTAAGTCTGACTGGGGCACTTCCCTTCCCTCTGTCAAGTCTGTCAGCAGTAGCCATTCAGTAGACGGGCGGCCCATTGTTTGGGGCTACAGGTAAAAGTCAGTGTGCGAAGCACAGATCCAGACACACTCACAGGTATTAAGATACAAGGAGACAAAAGCAAAGCGATTTGTTGCCAGAAAAGAGTCTTATGATCTAGACATCATGCTATGCAATAGTAGCAAAACATGATAAGGATCCGTCTCGCCTATTTTACTAGTTGTAAAATACACTGATTTGATCTTACAGTTTAGATAAACATTATAAATCCTCACCTAAGGGCCACTTCACTAGCTGCGGCACTCCCATCTGAAACAACCAGACCGTCCTGTTTTCAGTCCACACGCGAAAATACTTAATTTAGTGCTACACAGTCAAACAATTAAAAAGTCATGGTGTCTCTCTAAGCTATAGCATGTAAACGTAATATCAGCGCATATTTCAAGCGGGAGAGCGGAGCTAAAGGAGGACAGCACGCAGTAGTGCGAAATAAAGAGAATTGAAAAGGTCAGCGATTTGCATTTCAGCATGTGAGTTTTATTGCGGGTCAATTCCTTTTACAGCTGAAACACCACATAGGCTCAAGTGGTAGCTCAAGAAGTTAGGGGTGAAATGAAAAGCAATAAAATATTCAGGGAGCAGGAGAATAAATACGTTTAAAAGCCGCCCCCATTACAATTTATGACTTTCAAATGTCTTCGTCTCAGAAGCCCACAATCTCAGCTACCGCTGAAAGCTGTTAAAAGCACCTGTCGCACAATGCTTGTAGTTAACAGTAAACTGGGATTAAATTCTTATTTGAAACAGAGTTATGTAAACGGACACTAAAGTATGAGTTCACATTGAAGGGATAGCAATAGTGAGATTTCACAGTAGAGACAGATGAAAAAGTCTTGTAGGCTATACTTGTGTTAGAAGTACAAAATCGTGCGCTTCGTATACAATACTATCCTAGCAGAAAACTGCTATTTTGAAAGGTTTTTTTAATTCACTTTAATTTATTTATGGTTTGTTTTTTTTACATTTTTAAACTACTAAGAACTTTCCCACAACACAAGGTCTTATATGGTTTAAGTCTGGTAAGAGAAAACTAGAGGGAACATACTGAAGGGTTAAACGGCCCTATTATGTGCAGCGACCGGACTTGTCAGTGTTCTGAAATATTACCGAGGCGAAAAAGCTACAGGGACAACGACGAAGAAGAGAAATGTGCTTTACTTCTTTGTGCAGTTTGAAAAATAAATTGAGCTCCATTCCCCTGGTTATTGTCATGCAAATTAACGGACAGAGAGGGAAAAGTGAAGCGTTGCAGCACGTCCCTCCCTGTGGCAAGTATTCGTCTGGAGAGAAAAAAAAAAA
>NW_005187594.1:1027836-1036083 GCF_000239375.1 Pundamilia nyererei
ATTAATAATAATAATAATAATAATAATAATAATAATAATAATAATAATAATAATAATAATAATTTAGACTAACACATAAAGCTTGCAGTAACTTAGGCTACTTTTTTGTCCTATTAGTAGCATATGATATAGGACCAGGAATAGCTTCTCTGTACACACAGAGAAGCAGAAAAGAAACAAAAGAAACAAATTATTCGTTTTATCCGAATACAAGCTCACAACCCAACACCCAGAGGAAGAGAGAAACAGGCGGTCAGTAACATACACCTGAAAAACTGTGGCATTTATCGGCCCAAGCTTCATATACCACGTGGTCGTAGGAAACAGCATATGAAAAAAAACTGCAGCGATGCTAATGGTGAATCAAAATAACTCACATGCATCTGTAGTAGAGTGCAAGGCCTTCACCCTATCTATCTATCTATCTATCTATCTATCTATCTATCTATCTATCTATCTATCTATCTATCTATCTATCTATCTGGTTGAGAAGAGTAAAAACTGTGCTTCTTGGGTATGTAAAACCTCAGTCACCCTAAATTGTATAATAAAATGCACTCTCAAGTAGGATAGATCCAAGCTTAATTGGGCTAGCAAATTAATAGCCTGGGTATTGAAAGGAAATGTAGCTCTCACAGATGAAACACACAGTTCATGTCCCCGCAGTGTGACGTGCACAGCCTCCAACAGTCCTAAAATATGAATTGATAAGGTCACTATATCGTAAAAAAAATTCTTGCGAAGGGTGAGTAGGGTGGGGGGTGGAGAGGGGGGGGGAGAAGGGTGGCAGTGATTGAAGGTAAGGAGGGGGTTTTGCACCAACTCTTACACGTGGTCTTCCCCTCTTCCCTGTGGGCAAAGCACCTGCCACACAAATACACGGTGCGAGTAAAATGCGGGCATACACATATGCAGATGAGGCAGCTTGTTCTTCTACAGCGCGATTTGTACTCACTCTTCTGAAGCTCGCGGATCCTCCTTTCCGTTCTAGCGTCGTCACGTTAAGCTCAACCATTTTTTTATGTTACCATTATCTTCTTCTTCTTTACATCTGCAATAACTCGGCAGCTGCGTTCCACGTTTTTTCCCCTCCGTACTGCGAAGCCTCCCTCCTAATTCAGCTTTCACACCTCAGTCTCCCTTTTCTCTCTCTCGCTCTTTCCTCTCTTTCGACGCCACAGATGTTTTTGACCTCTTCGAAAAAGAAAAAAAGTCCTTGTCGCTCACGAGCGTGCCGGCACACGGGCAGAGATAGACCCTGTGGTGAGAGTAAACAAGGATCTGTCAGACCAGCACGGTTCACAATCCGTGCCTAAATGCGGTGATAGTGTTAGAGCAAGGGCCAGTGTAATGGCGACAATCCAGCGCAAACAACGGCAAAGCTTCACCCTGCGACATCACAGCCAAGCGCTAAAAATGTTCAGTGATAAAGCACTCTTCTTTCCCCCATCACCGGTGGCCGTTCCCCGTGTTTTCCGGTCCTACGGGGAGCTGTTTGGGGCTGAGAGAGCGCGAGAGCAGGGCTTCTGTGAAGACTGTGGGCTCTTTAAGGCATTAAGTGTTGTGTGCGTGTGCATGAACTCAAGTTTTCAAATTAATCTGCCAGTTTGGCACACTCTTTGTTTAACGGGCGAGGCGTGTCACCCCGCGTCCCCGGTACGCATTTTAATATTGGTGAGACGCGCTGACCTCCAGTTCACCCCGAGCAAAGCCAAGCCTCTCCCTCTCTTTCTCACTCTCCCACTCCCTCCCCTTTCCCCACCCTTTCTTCTGCCATTTCCACCTCTCTTCCACTCCTTTCTGTGCCTCATCCCCTCTTTCTGTCTTTCTTCTCCTCCTCTCTCTCTGTCATACTAAATTGAGTTGGAGTCATTAATTCGAAGAAAAATGGCCAGTACATGTGGAGGAAGAAGGGGCTCTCTCTCTCTCTCTCTCTCTCTCTCTCTCTCACACACACACACACACACACACACACACACACACACACACACACACACACAGTCTTTTCTTCCAGGATCATTTCTCCTTTTCCTTTTGTTGCATAGATATAAATAGTGCACGGTGACATGTGGACCCAGATCGTATAACGACACCGCCTCTTCAGAGAGTTGTAAAAGAATATTTTGTCCAAACAAATGCAGTGCACTGTAGCGGGGTTCGTATAAACAGATGCTTGTATTGTGCTCAACGGTCTTGGAACCTGCGGACATGGGTATCAGGTGGATTTATGTTGATATTATTACGCTCTGCAAACCGCCAATAGATTCGTATCGAGTTCACTGCAGCCACATGTCCACAGAGCGCTTAAATTTGAAAATTTTTATCGGTAGAATGTAGGTTTCTGTTCGGTACCTGTTCAGTTTGGGTTATATTTTCGTATGTATCTGGATAGATAAGGACCAAGGCAAAGAAACTGGTACTTATAGACGGGCAAATGGGGAAGCTAGATTATTAAAACCGTTCTGCTATAGGCAGACAGGCGCGTGGGCTGCGACATACACTGAATTAATGAGGTGAACTCTGGATGAACCCAGAGAAACGCAACATTTTTGAACTGAGTTATTCCCCCATTACCTTCGGAGGATGTGCGTATGTGTACTGGTGGAAAAGACGAAAAGTCAGCCTGTTTTATGCCAAAGTTGATTCATTGTTTATTCTTTAATTTATTGAGAAAATCAGCTGTTCCAAGAGTCCAAATCCTTTCCCTCTCTACACTGCCCTGTTCTAACAGAAAAGGTTCAGTTTAAGATTACTTCTAATCATCATCTTTAAGGTTAAATTTATTAGATTATGAGAAATGATTGAGCAGCATCTCCCGAGTTGGACGAATATCCGAATGTAACACTGCAACAATTATTAAATTTCCCTAGATTTTCTATAACAACTTTAGTTCATTTTATATTATTATTATTGCTGTTATTATTAAGCACCGGAAAGAAAGAATGAGAAAATGAAAAAGACGTGTGGGGGAAATCCAAGCAAACGGTACAGGACGTTAATCTCGCAAAGGAAAAATCAGATAAGGGGAGTAATATTTTTTTTGGATGTAAAGCGAGATAAGAGTTTGATTGTTTTTTTGGGTTTTTTACGGGGCTGTGCCTATAAGACTCCGGAGAGGAAGAGCTCTGCTTTACTAAACTTGCATCCTCAAACACACATCAACATGTCTTAGTATCAAATATAAAACCCCTGCTTGAAGACCACATATATTTAGTTATGCAAGTGAGCGCGCGCATGCACGCGTGTGCCAAATATTCAGAAATCTTTAAATTTATTGCAAACGGTATTAAGGGTAATTCATCTCAGTATAATGGTGTAAAAAAAGAAGAAAAAAATAACGTGAATACTTGAAACAAACTCTAGCTGGTGTGAACAAAATGTGTACCAAACACCTGTAATCCCCCCAGACATCCATTTACCTCCTCCCCTCCCACCACCTTGACTCCTCAATTTTCTCTACCCGCCCGCACATTATTGTTGCAGGAGGAGCTTTGCTGTTATTACTGGGGAAGAGAAGGCAAGGTCAGGCCTTCGCCTCTCCTTTGCCTCCTGCTATCATTTCTCTCATCCGTACCCCCTTCCCAACCTCGGCTACTCTGACTCCCTCCCTCCTCCGTTTTTGCCTTTGACATACAGCAATTGGTCCAGGATGGAGTGAGTGAGTAGAGACGAGGGCGGAACTCACGCAAGACGGTGAACTTTTGACCCTTCAACTCAGTGACCCTGTCTCTGCAGGCTGGGTAGTAGCTCGGACATCCAGTTATGTTTTTCTCTTGATAATAAGACTCCTCGTCTTTGCCCTGGGCCGGAATAAGACGGAGGAAACCTATAGTAGCTAAAGGCTATAATAACTTGCTTGCTGGACTGAATGTTGCCTGGTTTTGTGTTTTACCTGAGTCTGCTGCTACTTAGCAATGCAGTTTAAAGGAAATGATAATTAAGTGCTTAAATGACATTTTTTTTATCTTACTTTTTGAACCTTACACTTAATGGCACAGGCTACTTGTGTGTTTTTATACAATCACCATCAATCAGCTTCAGAGAAGCGCGACCGCTCTGACAGTTGTGTATTTTAACTGAGAGAGAGATAGACGGGAGGTTGTTGCAGGTTATCGTCAGTTAGGATTCAAAGGGATGCGTACACGTGCTGGGAGGGAGAGAGGTACAGGCAGAGCAGAGCAGGGCACGTGCTCTTGAGCTCATTCTCGTCCTCCTAGTGGTCTAAAGCGGGCTCTGGTGGCGGCGCAAGAGAGCTGCATTCTCAGGAAAAAATATGACCTCCCCAGGCATGTTGAAACCACAGAATGGAGGTAAATAGAAAGAAGAGTACAACCTCACCACCACCCAAAGCGCTCTAAAAATATGAATTAGCACAGAAGGCACAGTAATTATTGGAATGGCAAAACGCCATTGTGATGGCAAAACGCTTGATGGTGACACACTGATTGTTGCAACAAGTTAATGTGTATATTTCCTTCATTATACATATGTTGCATGTTATTATAAGCTACTTCCTATCTGCTGTTATTTAAATGCATACTTCTCCATTATGATAACTATTATGTGACTGAACTATCTAAAATGATCGCAACTTCTATACATAAAACTTTAACAAAATTAAATTATATATTTGAAAAGAACACATATTGACATAACCTGAACTTTCTCATAACCCATTGCCAAACAAGTCCGTTCTGGTGTTACCCGGGCTTTATTCAAATTGCACAAAGGGCCACTAATAAAGGCCTTTTTAGTGCAAACACTTAGGAAGTCAGTGAGAGCATCGTTCTGTTTATTCCCAGCATCCAGCGCTGATTGTAGGTGCCTTTCAGTGACTTAGACAGGCTATTTTCAATTAGCAACTTTAAATCCAAAATAAGCGCTGGTTTTATGGCTATTGTATTATTGGTAGTGTGTTTAATAGTCAACCTTTTGGTGGTGGGTTAATCGAACGGTCTATTTGCCCAGTGCTCTGCCTGAAATTGTCGAAGTTTGACGTTTGGCTTAGGCAAATTTCCCTTTATTACCATCAAAATGGAGAACACTTTAAAGCAACCACCTGTTCATTCCACCCGCCCACTATGTTGGTGAGGTAAATATATACATACACTTGAATTCTGTAAAGGGGGGGGGGGGGGGGGGGGGGGGTTGTTAACGCTGACCTGCAAGCCTTTCTTCCTCCAGAGTAGAGCCAGGTCAGCAGAGCCTGTCTGCTGACCTGGCGGTGACTTCTTGGTATGCATTATTCATGAGGCTTGGCCACGTGGTTCACCCCAAGACTATGCTGAAGATATTAAGGCCGCAAATGCCTATTTAAATGCAGCGCAATCACACCAAGTGACACGAGGGAAGAAAAGACACAGGGATTTGCGGAAAATGGGCAAAGGTTGGCAGTTGGATTTTGTTGTTTTTGTTTTTCTTTCAGTTATTTATTTTATAACTTTGTCTCACAAGTCAGTGATTTCTTCACAATTTGAATATTTTCCCATGCTCAGCCCCCCCCCCCCCCCACACACACACACATATACATAGCTCTCTCATGCCCTTCCAATAAATCTACCAAACACAGCAAAACACACCCCACTTACTCCTACACAAAGCAGCCGCTCTCACACAGACACACACACACCTTTGCAGCGCAATGGGAAGGAGAAAAAGGGCCGATCGCATTAGTTACTCACCTCACTCATCATCACCAACACACAGGCTCTAAAGCCAAACTCAGCGCCTTTTGACAGTTTGGACAGGTTCAAAGGAGCAGCAAGTCTCTACACATAATACACATATTACACATAATACTGAAAAGAAGCGCGTCTGTACACTGGAGCTGCCCTGTGTACATAAACGGGAAACACACACACACACACACACCAAAAACAAAGGAGCCCATACAAAGCCATTGCTGCGCCTTCCCATGTCATAGCCTCTCTCGCTTACCCGGACAAGAAAAGGAACTACTTTGTGTCACGCGTGTCATGTCCTGTCCCTGCGTGTGTACAGGTTATGGAGCTATAGGGAGAGTGTAGGCTCTTGGTGCTAAAGGGAGGTGTTCCTGCATCATCACTAAAAGGAGGAAATTGATGAAAAATGAAATAGGGAGGGTTTTTTTGCCTTCCTGTTTACCGAACTGAAACTTCCTCAAGGACCTAGGCCGCTCCCTAAACGCTCGTGTGTATGTATTTATAAACCAACGGAAAAAGGAGGAACATAATAATAATAATAATAATAATAATAATAATAATAATAATAATAATAATAATAATAATAATAATAATAAATAAAACAAAATAAAACGGACCCACATTAAATTACATTACATTACATTTAAATAAAATTATTTTAAAAATAAAAAATCTTCCTTATTTCTCTGTTTTTGGAATTACGTTCGACTGTGCTTAACTGCGCCACAAACTAAAAATGGCTTGAAATAAAAACCATTGCGATTTTGGGAAACATTCTATTATTTTAAGGTAATTAATCAACTACATTTTTTAATTATAAAAGGAATTCATTTGTTTTATCAGATAAACGTTTACAGTGAGGGAAAGAGCCTTCTTGCTTCACTCCCCTATCCCAGTCTTCCTCCTTCAACCGGTGCCTCAATAATTTATGGCATCCCAAACATGACTTTAAATAACATTCTTGTGACGCTCGTGAAAAATCATTGCGATGGCGAAGGGCAGCGCCAGGAATCCCCAGACTGAAAATACATCGGGCCAACCAGCCAGCCGGACTTACTTCGCATGTAAAGTGAACATAATAAATGAGAGTTTGAGCGGAGAGAGGGACTTCCGAAAAGTGGAATTCTCCTCTCTTATTAGAGCAGCACAGAGGCCACAGGATTAACTCTGTGGTGGTGGTAGGTAGGAGAAATAGGCTCGTACTTGAAGGAGCCTTGTATGTATAAATATTGTAAGAATAGGTTTAGTTCAGGTTTACTTCCACTGCAAAACACTTTGTAAAACAGAGTGGAGAATACTTCCTTTGAGAGGTTTTATTAGATTGAAAAAGCAGACAAAATAACTGCTTAAAAATAAAAAAAATCAAACTACAGCATAAAAAATCCTTCTGTGAACAGATTACATTTTGTCAGAACATAAACAGCGTATCTTGGCCTTGTTCTGCTTTATTCCAAATTATGGTTTCTTAATGTGACATGTTTCTATTAAGCGTAATAATAACTCTAAACAGATATGAATTTTTTTAGCAGACAGCATTTTCTCTTGTGCCTGGGAATCATCTTCCTCATGTTGTCACCGTCTTCAATGAAGAAATCTGTTCATTTTATGGAGTTATTATGGCGTCGCTGACGCCATGGCGATCTAGACCAGTAGACACTGACCTCTCAAAAAAAAAAAAAAAAAGAACTGATAGAAACAAGCTTGGACTTGATATGTATCGAAATTTGAGCTTCAGTTAAACAATTTACACGATGGCTCAAAGCAACAGGGTGAGTGCGTGCACGGGGCAGAGGATGGCTCGTGTGACAGCTTCAGTCCCACTCTAGACAGAAGAAGAGCTTGATTTGGAGGGTCGGAAAAAGAGCTATACAGTTACCACTCTTCTCCTAGTTTACTCACAACACGACCAGCTTGTATATTTCTTGATAAAATTGTACTGGTGTTCACCAACTAAAGGTTTAAACTACGATTTTCCGTGTCACAAATAAAACAAATGTACAACCCTGTTCATTTTAGAGGATAAACTATGGCTATATGCTATAGCGTGCTAAATCGATTAGTTCGCGTTGTATTTTGTGTGAATCTTATGTTCTGATTGAATAAATCATGTTTGTGTCATCTACCTTCGTTAACATTTCCTTAAAATATGCAATAATTCTGTTCTGTCAAGGACCCGTACCAGAACTCATTTCTTTACGAGTATTTATTTGGGTATCCGTTTAACTTAAAGACTGATAGAGGCTTGCTAGCTTAAGTAAAGCTATCATGTTTTGGTTTGGTTAAATCTAAAGTTATATTTTCATCAAAGGTGCTTTAGTGTCATGTGATGAACGCTTAGCTCGTATTAGAATACATGACTGATGTTGCATTTTTAAGCGTCTGTATTTGTGTCAACAATTTCACCAATATTCGCTCCAGCGCCTGCACCTGTGAAAGTTGGTAACACTTTGGTCAGAGTAAAATAATTAGTTTGGGGTCTGGCAGGTTTGGGTTAATTTACCAGCATTTCCTTGTGTGTGTGTGTGTGTGTGTGTGTGTGTGTGTGTGTGTGTGTGTGTGTGTGTGT
>NW_005187594.1:1036103-1050092 GCF_000239375.1 Pundamilia nyererei
TGTGTGTGTGTGTGTGTGTGTGTGTGTGTGTGTGTGTGGCCCAAGCCCCGGCGTAAAACCAATACCTCTAAGGACTTAGTTGGCGAGTCTTGTTTTCATTTACAAAGCTGTTTCACACACATGCATCCCGCATTAAAAATAGAAAAACATGGGGGCAAGGTCTTGTCCCCAAGAACGCCTATCAGCACAGCCTGTGTATACACGCCTGCGTGTTCTTCTCCATCAGTGTAGTGGCTGATTTTTCCAACTCATAATCCTTTACAAAATCCATTTTACGCACACTTTGGCCGTGGGTAAAAATGTTATTTGATCACAGAATGAACGGAGAGAACATATGAGTCACAAGAGTTTTATGCTTTCAAAGATCACATAAACCGAAATCTGCAACATTTGCTGTTCGGTGTGATTTCATTAGCCTTTCAGCTAACGTATTATCAAAATAGTTCAAGTAAATTTGAAAATGCAAAATAGAAGTGGTAAAATAGCGCGCACAGGTTTTCCGTCTTATTTTCCTAAAGTTCAGCATATAACCCGCATACACACAGATTTAAAATCACTGTATGAATTTAGTCTCTTTGTGTTTATTACCAACCACCTCTCCCCACAGTAAACCAAGTAGTAATTACCATTCTTACTTTGCGCGTCATCATTATGCACAAAATGAAACGCGTATATGCGGGGATACTGGCACATACAAAGACAATTCTAATCTTGCGTCATCTGTGAGGTAATAACTATCGGACGTCCCGAACCGGCGACGACAAGGACTCTCCGAGTCTCTCCGAGTCCTAATTGTCGCTGGCAAATACATCGGAGCTTGGCGGCACTCCGCCAGCGCATTAATACCCTAGAACTACATAGTGAGTGACAAGGTAATTATACCCCCCACCTCCACACCCTCCCCCGCTCTCTCTCCCTTTCTCTGTTTCTCTCTCTCTCTCTCTCTCTCTCACACACACACACACACACACACACACACACACACACACACACACACACACACACACACACACACACACACACACACTTTACCGACTCCTCTCCCCACTTAGCCCCCACTTGCAGACAGCCGTCACTACTTACTGTGCTGTGAGTCCAAGCTCTTTCTCTCCGGCGTCCACAGAGCAAAGCAGAGCGGAGATCAACGGTCTCTGAGTGTATTGTGAACCGGAGCTGGAGTAGCGGCCAGTAGTAGTGGCCTGCTCTCTCTCACACACACATACTCCCTCTCTCCCTTTCTCTGTCTACTTTACTGACCTCTTTAGGATCCCCGTGAAGCAGTTAAACCGTCACTTGCTTTGGAGAATGCGAAATATATAGTACATTGTCAACTCCCCAAAACCATAAAACTAAGCTTATGGGACCCCACGTGACTGCAAGCGAACCAGTGAGAGGTATCAGTCTGAGTCCAGGCTTGACCTTTACGATCCAACTTGGAGATAAAAACCCTTATTTGTTTGACATGTAAATGTCAAAGCCGCCTTCTTTTTTCTACAGTTTAGCCCAACGTAGAAGGAGGTTAGTTTTAAAAATATATCTCAACACACACAGAGGAGAAGCAGGAGATGGAGGCTGTGTCCAGCCCCCACCCCCACCCCAGCAACTCAGAAGGAAAGCCTTGTAGGAGTAGGGAAACGGCAGCACCATGAGCCGGTGAGTTTAAAAGTTCAGTCGCTTGTTTACAGGAGAGGAAACTTAATTTGCCCGGGAGTAGCCTTCGTTCGGGCGGAAAGGAGAAAAAGTGACCAATTTGTCCACCGCGGGTAGTTTGTTGTCTTGTCAGAGTTGGTCAGCAGAGTCGAGAACTGATTTGTGAGTGTGTGTTCTGTGTATACTTGTATTTGTAATTCTCTCTGTTCTATGTGTGTGTTGACCACTTTTGATGTTCATCACATATAAAAGAAAGAAAAAGAAACTGTCAGTAAACCTAGTGATTCTGTTTGTGCGTGTGTGTATTTGTGTGTGTGTGTGTGTGTGTGTGTGTGTGTGTGTGTGTGTGGCCCCCTTAGTGATTGCGCGCTTGATGCTCACAATCATGCTTGATGCGTTGCGTCTTTATGCATGGTGTACCTATTGTGCATTATATGTCAGAAAGTGCGTTAAAAAACTACAAAAAGAGGCGAAAATAGACACTTAAACTTGGATTGAAGAGTTAAGCCAGATCTACATAATGTAAAATCAAACCACTTGATTTCAGCCTATATTGGAAGTCAGGTAAAAATAGTAAATGGTTTGATATTGTTGGCACAATACATAATACTGCTTTAGTAAATAACCACACACGCCACTCCTAACTATTGAGGCACATTGGTACAGCACCTATGGATATGCAAAGAGAGCAATTTGGTGTTCGGTATCTTGCCAAAGAAGACTTCCGCGTGCAGTTTGGAGAAGCCACAGCCACCGGTGTTTGGCAACTGATGCCAACCAAAGCCCCAGATTTGCATAAAGATATATGATATAAATATGGTATAGATTAGGTAATATGCAAAAACGATATGTGTTCGAATCACTTCTTCAGTATGTTATACAAACACACACACATACACTCACAGACACACACACACACAAAGCCGGTATCAATCTAGATTTCCCTTAAGCTGTTTGTGGAACTGTTTCTATTATGAGCAGTTGCTTCAGTCTTTCTGTTTAATGAGTACAATGAACTTTATTGGGTTTCTTGTTTGCTTTTTTTGTTTTTGCTTTTTTACTTGAAGCTACAAACAAATACAAAAAGCTCACTGGCAGACAGGTTACAGGCCTTAATGGACGGTAGCCATTAGCCATACACACACACACTCATATAAACACGAACTCGCATACTGCACCTACAAATAGCCAACTGGTCACATTTAAAAATGTCAATATATATATATATATATATATATATCTATATACATCATTTGAGAAGCATAGAACCGATAATTACAATTATAATAACAATATAATACAGTTCAGCTTTTTTTGAATAGTAGAGCTGTACACAACTTTTTGGATGGATAAACAGATACAGGCAAAGTGATTTATTTTAAGTTTCAAACTCGGACACGCGCACACACACACACACACACACACACACACACACACACACCCTTTCTGCTTCAAATAGCGCAGAATTTAATGGTAAGACAGCGAGTATAGTGGGTTTGGGGTAGGCGAGGGTATATACGTGCCTTACTGGATGTAAATAACTTACAATAAACGCTCACATGCTAACTTTTCTAGAAAGCACTTGGTCAGTTACAAAAATTCACACTTGACACATAAAACGATACGTAGACATTAAACAATAGGTAGGTAGCAATGTTGTAAGTAGGACATAAGGTAGGTAGCATATTTATCCGTGACTCCCCTCCTTTTTTAAAAGAGGACATCATAAAGAAACACTTTTTTTGTTACAAGAGCAAGTACCACAGTCATGATTCTTTTTTACGTTGCCCTAAAACACCAAAGACCGACATACCGAACAAATGAAAAGTGCTGCGCTGCTGTACAGTACTCTTAAGTGTTTCTGATTACATTTTGGAATATTTTTTCTTCGTCTTCGTCTTCTTCTTTTGCTGGCCTCTCTTTTGCTGTTTTCTTCAAGTTTTTTATTTTTTTTATTTCTGGTTTGTTTCTTCCCTCCTCCAGGGAAGCGTGTACATGGTAGTATCATCTCTAAAGAGATGAACGAAGACAGATTCTGGTTTAAAACAAAGATATTTCTAGGGTTGGAAGGCGCTGCCAGCAGTGGCGAGGCTCATGCTTTTCAATTTGTTGTCCTTCTTCCACTTCATCCTCCGGTTCTGAAACCAGATTTTAATCTGCCGCTCCGTGAGGCAGAGTGCGTGCGCGATCTCTATCCGCCTCCGCCGCGTGAGGTACCGGTTGAAGTGGAACTCCTTCTCCAGCTCGAGAGTCTGATAGCGGGTGTATGCCGTCCGTGCCCGTTTCCCGTCGGGGCCCGTCATATCTGAGGGTGATGAGAGGACAAAGGGCTTTTAAAGATGCGCCAACACGCGACAGAAACGGGCTGTTATTGAGTCCAAAAATAGAGTGCGCAATATATAGTCAGTATTTTACAGCGCTCTAATGTACACTCCAGTATAAGAGAACTACTTGAAAATATCAATCTAAAGTCAGGAACGCCTCTGTTAGGGTGATGTTTTCTATGAGTCAAAGGATTCTCACAGACTGGAGCCACAGGTGTTTGTTTTATTGTATCAACCTCTAACGCCCCCACGCATACACAAGGAATTAAACTTACTGTTTTATCAAAATCACCGAGCGTAAAGGGAGACAGTAAAACTGTCCATCATCCTAACCACAACCTTTCTTGACACATTTTATTTCTGCTATTTCCATTCCACAGCCTGGGTTAAAACATTTGCTTTTATCTGTCACATTACTTTTTTTCCCCCTTTTTAACCACCCGTCTTCACCATCACCTCTCTATATGCCCCATTTTTTTTACACCCTTCAGGGTTTTATTGCCCCGTCCTCTACCTCACCTTTTTAATAAAGTTCCCATCCGTAATAAAGCTTCACTTTTCAAAGGAGCAAGCCGCTTCCAAAGCCTTCCTGGCCTCACTTTCTGCTTCTTTTTTTCTTTCTTTGCCCGGCTCTGTCTGCAGCTTCCCAGCCCTGTTGAGTTTTTCTTCCCTTCGTCTCTCCCCTGACAGATTTATGACGCTTTTGTGGAATTTGCTAAAATAAAAAAGAGGAGACAGAAGGGGCAATTGTCCGGCGTTCCTGATTTCTAAAATACGAAAATGTAATGGGAATTTTCTACTAAGACGTTTTCTGGGGTGTACTGCTTCGATTTTTTTAGATCTTCATATCAGTATTTAAAACACGAATACATAATTTAAAATGAAAGCATCAATATTAACCCAATGCGCACGATTAAATGCCATTCATTTGAGATTCATAATCTTGACAACTGATTTCTGACTGCCTTACGAAAATATGAAATTGACGCAGTAGAAAAAAGTCTGGTAAGGTGCAGAGAAAAACGAAGAACCGTGGCTAATTGGGTATCTTCCTGCTGTTCTCGAGCATCCACTTTACACAGATCAAAGCAGCAATAATTCTGCACAATCATTAATGTGCATTTTAAGAAGCCCCGATATAGGTACAACAAGCACTGAACTGTTACCAGTCCCATGTGTCAACACGGAGGCTATTCTGCTGAACCAGTCATATGAATGTTATCGCCCGAAACTTCTAGGATACATGGAAAATAAGTTGTAAACACAAGAGCAATGTGTACCATGACTAATGTGTAGCTTTCTCATCCAGGGGAATATCTGTGGTGTCTGCGCCTCACTGCCAGTGTTGCCAGCGGCTGATCCCGTCGGACCGCCCTCCTGCTTATGCCCGGTCCTGGGTGGCGGATTGCTGGCGTGACTGGTGTCCCGGTTATGCTGCAAGTCCTCGGTCTCTGGTGACGCGTCATCCAGCTCGGTGAAACGCTGCACTGTGCCGCCACCGCCGGTGGAGGAGGCGGAGGACAGGTTTGGTGAGCTGAGATTACCGCTTCCTGCTTGATCCGAGCGAGGAGACGAACTCCGGGCGCCCAGTTTTGTGCTTTCGTTGCCGGGTGACAGCAGGGAGTCCGCCGCAGAGGCGAGGGAGCAGCTAGATGGTTGTCTGAACCCCCTGTCCGGGGCCGGGGAGCCGAAACCCCGCGAGTCCCCACCAACTGAGCCGCCCCCGAAGTGTCCTCCAGCGTTGGCGGTACTGTTGGTTCCCCCTCCCCGGTTAGTGACGGTCAGGTCCATGCCATTGTAGCTGTAGCCGTAAGAGCCCGTCGCAGGGTGCATGGTGGCGGAGGAAGAATCCCTGTACGTCCCGCCGTTCATTGCGCCGCTGCTGCCTCCATAATTTAGCAGTTGATATTCGGGGCCATTTGGGTAGCGCCCCGAGAACGAGTTTACAAAATAAGAGCTCATTTAGGTTGTTTTAGAGACTTGCGGGTTTATAGTTGAGTACTAAGGGGCGCTTGATTTGTTAGATTTCTCTGGGTCGTTATAACGCTGGTACTTTCAACGATTTATGATGTATTAGTGAATTATGGCGTTGCACTGTACTTCGTTTTTAGCTATGTATGCGCCGTCCAAATATGGGGGTGGGGTGGTGTGTGTGTGTTGGATGGAGGGGTGTGTGTGTGTGTGATGGGGGAGGTGAGGGGTGAGGCGAGGGAGGAGAGAGAGACACACACGTAGTGAGGAAGGAGGAGGGGGACGGTCACGTGCTTTTGTTGACCAGTCGTAAATTCTCGCCGATGACTTTAGAGAGGTAATTTATGCTCTGAGGTTTCAAATGATAAAGATTGGGCGGGGGAAGCTTTCCCTCTCTTTCTCTCCGTCTCTCTCTCTCTTTATTGCTAGAGGTGTCGGGGGTGAGCTCAGAGCGCCACCTACTGCAGATATAATTTATTGCACAGAAAGAAGTGTTAAGGGAGAAAGGACACACAAGAGTCCATGACATATCCATGCTATAAAAAAAACATTGTGTGTGTGTTTGTTCATCACTCAGCTCTGTTAATTGACCTTTTGCTTAGTCTCACAATTAAGAGCCGTAAGAACCGTAAAATCAAACGTTAATAATGAACACCATGGTAAAAAAAATAGTAACTAGCCTTTCTCCACATACATCTGATAGCTGTTGATATTTATCCCGGAGTTCTACCAAAAAGCGGTCTCACCGATAAAATACACGTGTTTTTTTTGTGTTATGCAGTGTTTCGACTTGCTGCACTAATTGTTTGTACCTCAACTTCCGGCACAGGTACAAAACACCAGTAGGAAATATAGTGCAAAATATCACAAAAATTAGGCAAAAATAAACAAACAAATAAATAAATAAATACATCACAGACCAAACTAAACAGTCAACGCTACAAAAAATGTTTGAGTTATGACAATTCGACTGGCCTGCGACTGTACTTTCTTTCTTTCTTACTGCAAGCCTTCTTTGCAGCTGCAGACGAGGAATGTTAAACCTGATCTGTGACGTCCACACTGGATGGAAATCTGCTGATTTATGATTTGTTGATTCCCGGGTTTGGGTGCATTTCAGCCGCGGGAGTGCTTGTGTGTGTCTAAGCGTTTGCGTGTTTGAAGTAGGCCTCAGTGTGCGCTCGGGTGTACACGCTTTGTTGTAACTCCGGCACAGCAGCTAGAACAGGCGACAGATGAAGAATTCCAGAGCTTTGTGTGTATGTGTGAAATGATACAAATGGATGTGCTCAGTGGGGAAATGTGTGCAGTTTGCAGGCCACATTTCAGAGTCTCGGCTAAAGAAACCAGCAGTTAGAATGGGATTCATCTTGAATATTACAAAGTAGCAGGCACATTTAAAACACACGGGCAAGCACACATAACAGCAACATGGGGTTTAAAGCCACAAAAGACCCAGCTGTCACACTCCTCTCAGCACACTGCCTTTGGTATTTATACATCAGCACAATCGCGCTGAATTTGTTCCATGAAAGAGCTCACTGAACGAAAAACATTTAAATATTTCAATAAGGCCAGTTTGAAGACAATCATAATTCAGTTTTAGCATAGAATAAAACTATCTGTCCGTCCGTCCGTCCGTCCATCCATCCATCTATCCATCCATCCATCCATCTCTTTTCTTTCGCTCAACCTACCTATCTCTTCAGCTGCACATGTTTTGCGTTTACTTTATTTTATATTGAATTTGTCGCATTCTGAGTAAGAATAAAGGAGGGTCAGAATTTAAGGTATGAGCCCAGATTAGAGCACATTTTGCAACCAGTGCCTGCGCACAGATGCAGTTCCTTTTATTCTAATAATCTCATTCAAAGAGCCACGCAGATTTCAATATGCTTCATTTTTGGAGATTTTGATATTTTAACCAATTATAGATTGTGGTCTAAGACAAACTCTTTCTAACTAATGTTCAGTTGTCTTAAACAGACAAATAAACAAACAAACAAACAAACAATTTTTCTTCTTCAAAATTGAGACTTTCAGTAGAGAACAGCTTTCAGTAGAGATAGAAAGAACAAAACAACATGAAACATTTCCTCTTCGTTTTTCTCTCCTTAAAATATGTTAAACACCAAGCACGTATGTGCAATATGTAAAGACGAGCCCCCCTGATTCACAGTAAAACCATTTCCACTGTGTTTAACATAGAACATCTGCCAGCACGTAGTCATACAACTGATTCAAAATGGGAACGAAATCGCCAATCGAGTCATATCCACAACACAAAAAGAAACCAACGTACACTGAATATGTCTGTGCTGCAGAATACGCTTTAATAGATTTTCTCTTGAGGTCATTTCATTGCGAGTCTCACTATATTCTCAATTTGTCTCTCAAAGTATTAAATTCAAACATAACATAACTAAAACTATCATTAATTAAATCATGTGAAAGCTTTAGTTCTTCGCCTCGCACAGTGGCGAGGCTGGTTTTTCTAGGTGTGCTTATTAATTATTTACTACCAGCTTATGCCATCTTTGTCTTGGTAGTATTCCAACAGGATTTTTTTTTCTAAACTTAAAATGTGTATTCGTTAGATACATGCTATAATAACAGCACTTGCTTGGTATGACTTAAGACCGTCAAATAATAAATAAATAAATATCTGTTCTCTGTTATGCTTATTATGTGTGTTATTATACCCATAACTGGAAAATTCAGAAATATATCTTGAATGTTCCGAATGAAAAGCCGACAAATGAAATCATTCTAAAGTAACTCTGATTTAGACCATATTTGTCTTTATGGTTTTCATGTTTCATGAGATAAGCTAATGTGCAGTGGTGTGTGTGTGTGTGTGTGTGTGTGTGTGTGTGTGTGTGTGTGTGTGTGTGTGTGTGTGTGTGTGTGTGTGTTTGCACCCGCATCAGTGAAACTTCCAAGATGGATACAACGCGCCGGTCACTCAGGGGACAAGTAGAGTTAAAAGGTCACGAGGACATTGTCCACTTTGTCTGCGTGAAGTGTGTGTCTATGTGTAACGTGTCTGGCTGCAGGGCTCGAGGAGAGGTCAACTTTCTCTGCCTCGCTCTGGTCATCATTTAGTTTGAGCCCGCCATCAGCAGCTCACTCTCCTCGTCGCTTTCCTTCCAGATCGTCGCGTGCGCCTGTTTGGCCGCAGCCTCGCGTTTAACACCAGTAAGAGGCTAAAAGGCTCAAGCGTGTTAAAGTTGTCCTCTAAATCATAAAATAAACCAATCTCAAATCCAGTAATGTTGAGTTTGACTAACCTTTACTGCGAGTTAATTAATGTTAGAATAAATGAAAATTCATTTCATGCCCCAAGACACACACAAACACACCCTATCCCCGTTATAAAAATAACCTTTCTCCATAAATTCCTTTACATTTTATTAAACATTTGTCATAGGTAGTATATGTGATTACTTGACAATAACACATAACCAAAACATGTAAAAATCGATAAAATATACACTTTCCTGAATGTTTTAGGTAGTTTGGCGAATATCATCAGTAGGTTAACAACCGCAACCCCACCCAAAGCTTCAACAGGTTTCCCGATATTGAAAAATTCCCCTCAACCGTAGTTACATTATTTTCACCATACAAGGTGTTTTTCCCTTGCTTATTTCTGTACAGTTTAAATATGAACACCATAAGACATACATACCTCCAATAGTTTTTCATCCCTTCGTGTATATGCAGAGCATACTTGCACGTGTACTTAAAGGTATTAAAGGCTACACACATTTACAAATAATAAGAAACAAAATCGGGAAGGAAACAGCCGGAAGTCAAGTTCTAAAGCCCCCAAAACAAGTTGTAAACCCTAAAACAAGTGCCTTACATGATGTCTTTGAAAGAATAAAAAATAAAATGAAATAAATTAAATATGCATAGCCATAAAAAAGTACAGTAAAAAAATCGGTAGGCGGAATGCAGCAATAAATTGTGTTTCAAAACTACTTGTGGCCTTGTGTTGGTGGCCTTTAAAAAAAGTGTTCATTCATCTATTGTATTCTTTAATTTAACGCCATGTTCCTTTCACCTCCCAGGTTTTATCGTATCTGTCCCTTTCCACAGTTACATAACCCTTGCTATAGAGTGTTTTACAAATTATTACCAAATATAAGACCACTCAAGTACAGCCTACAGAAAGAGTTGATGTAAGAGGGATAAAAATAAATCCCCCCCATTCCGTTGTTTCACCACTGCTCAGGTGAGGAAAAGAAAGAAAGAAAGAAAAACAACAGAGAGAGAGAGAGAGAAAAAAATGCGGGGGGTGCTCTTGAAAAACTTGGAGGCATGAGATTAATCAGCATGTCTTCTCTTTTATTCTGCCCTTCCTTTTACGTGTCTTACATTAGTTTATTTTTGGTCCTGTTTTACTCAGTCCGTTTCTCCTCTTCATCTGCACCGTTCGCCGTAGAGGAAGAAGAAGAGGATGTAGAAGAGGAGTTGATCAGCTTGTTCTCCTTCTTCCACTTCATCCTCCGGTTCTGGAACCATATTTTAATCTGTCGCTCCGTGAGGCACAGCGCGTGCGCAATCTCGATCCGACGTCGCCGCGTGAGGTACCGGTTGAAGTGAAACTCCTTCTCCAGCTCGAGCGTCTGGTAGCGGGTGTACGTCTGCCGACCGCGTCTCCCGGGGCTACTGAAGGTCCCTGAGAAGCAAGAGACAGATACATTTGAACCAAGATAACAACACTGAGGCGTTAACTATTCTGTTAAGAAAACGTTACCAGAAAAGTTCATCACATGCATATTCTATTCTATTCTATTCTATTCTATTCTATTCTACAAGTTTCCACAACAGTGCCTGTTTAGTATTATCAAGGCTATTTGCCCCCCGCTTAAATTAAGAATTAGTAATGTTCACATTAAAGAACAATGCAGACGATGGCTGCCATCTAACAATGTGCGCCATCCCTTAAGGACACTGTTTTAATGTGAATTTAACATTGTTTTACTAAAATGTTTACTTACTCTGATTATTTTTGGCTTTGTGAAAACTGAAAACTTGGATTTGTTTAATAAAAACAATAACAATCATTCTACAGGAAAGTTGAACTTCATGGTTTATGAAACACGGAGAATAACTATGTTATATAATGTTGCTGATGGTAAGTAGCAGTAAATTCAGAAAATAAATTCCCATTGTGGTGTGTATACACCGATCTTCACTAATAAGGCAATTAAGGCAACTTCAGTTTATGTATTGATTTGAAAGTAAGAGCATGGATTGCATGCCACAAGCTATTCATATCTAAATCCAAATGACCATAAATAACTCTCCCCTCTCTCTGGCTACTATTTGCACCTTTAACTGTCATTTATAACGCGCTCTTTGTTTTCCTCCATATATATTTATTTGCGGCGAAGTATGTTACCACCTCATCTGTCATAACTCGGAGTGTCCTGCAGGGCTTTACAAAACACTAGCTCTGCATCATCTGCTATTACTCATTCTACCCTCAACAGGCCGTTTTTCTCTCTTAAGGATGGTTTGCAGCACAGGACAGTGTTTAACACTTTAGGTTAAATCATGCAAGAGTGCAAAAGCACAAACTTTTAGGAGAGCCGACTAAATGAAACTATTTCACATTTTTTCCGCCACGGTTTGCCTCACTTTCACTTTAAACTTTAGGCTATATCTATATACGATTTGAATCAACAGTGAATAACACTGTCTACGCTGCGGAGGCTCAATAAACGATAAGATAGAAAAGGTCAAAACCAATAATAGCAACAGGAAATGTGATATATCTTTATCAGCACAGAAAAGAAACGTTAGCAAAAACAAAACAGTATTTATCGCATCCTATTGGTCATGTCTCAAAGCAGAGTATGTCTGAGAGGAAAAGCGTTTTCAAAAATAAAAGAGATGAACTATTCAGACACATTTGAATAAACGAGTGACTAATAGAGTGTGGATATTTAGACTTATCTCTGTATTTCCTCTATATCTACATCATTAATTTTTTTTATCTGCTCCTTGTTTTCCCCCACACTTTGCTTTACTTGGTAGCATCGTCACGGGTCACACAGGCTACAGTAAAAGGACCCACAATGCAAACAAACCCGTTTTATGACGGACAATAAAATACAGCGCACATGACGGACTGACAGGTCAACAAACGGGGATCATAAAGCAGCTTCTGTGGCAGGAGGAGGGAAAAAGGAAAGGAAATCTAACAGAGGCTGACAGAGGAAACAAACGTCATTTCTATGACTGGGATCATAAAATATGCAAGAAAGAGAGGAAGAGGAAGAAGAAGACACTCACCGTTGCAGGCGTTCATCCGCTGCATCCATGGATAAATGGGCACTGACGCCGACTGTTTGTCTTCCATCGTTTCTCCGAAAAGCCCCTTTGCACTGAGCCCTACGCACTCTGTTTTACGCTGCACGCCGTCCTGACTGAGCGCGAGCTGATGCTCCTCCAGAGCGCACGGGTGTTCCTTATCCCTGTAGAAACTCGTGGCTGCAGCTGCGGCCGCCGCTGCCGCCGCTGCCGTGGCGTAGTCGCAGGCACCGGTTCCGGTCGCGCCCCCAACACCGACCCCCGCCGCTGCTGCTGTCGCCCGGTGTCCGGTATATGCTCCATTGGCCGCTTGCTGGTAGTAGGTGGATGCCGGGTACGGTTTGTCCTGGTGTGCGCCGGGTCCGCCGGTGCTGTATGCCACAGCTGCGGTAACGGCTGCTGCCCCCGGGTAGTGCCTAAGCGGGTGGTCGGCGGCGTATCCCGATGAGTAGAGAGGTATCTGACCCAAAAACGACTCTGCTGCCGCCGCCTGCCCGCTTCCACCCGTTCCCGGTAGCGTCACCGGGAAAGAGGAGTTGACAAAATAGGAATTCATCAGGAGAAAGAAGAAAAAGAGGAGAAGCCGGAAAAGAGGAGAAGAGGAGAGGGGAGGACAGGAGGGGACGAAACAAACACAATAACAACGTTCACTCGATGAAGAAGGAGAAGGAGGAGGAGTAGGCAGAGGCTAACGGCTAGCAGCTAACGGTTCTCCCTCCCGTCCTGCTTCCTCTGCCTTCCCCTGCCTGCACTTTATGATTTGTTGTGTTTTATAGCCGACAGTCCGACGGGCTGCCGCTATCACTTAGTGTATCGCAGATTGGGAGGAGGGGGGGGGGTTGTATTAGGTGGGCTGAGTGCCAGTGTGGGACGGAGGGGCGTGTGGAGGGTGGGGGGCAACAGAGAGAACCTCTCCGTGTGTGTATGCGATCGGAGAACACGGGACGGGGCGAGAAGGGGTATCGGGTGGGGGGTTGGAGGGCAGACACCAGCTGACCTCGAACTGACCAATGGGACGCGTCTGTGCCTGGCATTCGTTCGCTGTTTTCCTTTCGTAGGAGAGGAAGAAGAAGAGGAAGAGGAGGAGGTCTGGGAACTACCGAATACACCCCCACCACCACACACAAACACGCTCTCTTCCTTTCTTTCCTTTTTAATTCGTATCTAATCTCTCTTTCTAATCTTCCTTCTGTTCCCGGTGACATTGCGCAATCACACCGGAATCCTCGACGCGTTAAATTGATTCTTTTCTCTCCCCGTGTGTCTTCCTCCGTCTGTTGTTGGACCCATAAAAACCAGCAGTTCTCACACGTATGCGCGTTTTCCCCTTGGGGTTGGGAGAGAAGGCAACCGAATAATAAAATATGTTTCCCGGCGCTTTGGAGATAATACCGACGGCATTAAAATGAATTTGTGGAGCGTAAATCACAGCCGGGAGCGTGCGCGCGTCTTGTGTGTGGTGCAGTGTGTGTGATGCTAGTATTAGATTCAGCCTACTATATAATATGGGCCATGTAATTGGAGTGTTGTATATTTGCAATTGGTATATCTGGTGATTGGGTAGTTTATGTCCCCTCTTCGGCCAGTGTGTGTGTCCTACTCCTATCGCAGGCTGCTATTTTCTAAAGCAGAAGACTAATTTAGTAATTTGGAAGGGATTTTCGGCACATAATCTGATAGTTAGAAATGTAGAAATATATATATATATATATATATA
>NW_005187594.1:1050140-1053903 GCF_000239375.1 Pundamilia nyererei
TGCTGCTATAAGAGTACCATAAGACTATTCAGTCAGAAAAATGTAACTCCTATGCTGTGCCAGAGGGTGCTGGGTCTGATCAATGTGTGCAGTGATTTATTATTTTCCTTTTTTCTTCTCCGGTGACACTGATTCGCCTGAAATGTAAAACTAAAAAAAAGAAAAGAAGTATTTTTTTCTTTCTGCTTTTTTTCTTAGCGTCATCTTGACACTCATTAGACCCACGCGCCTGAAGCTCTTTCAATATATATATGGCCACGTCCATGTTTATATTGAACCGAAATATATTGCATTGTTTAAAAAAAACAATTAGAATGAAGTCTTCGAATAAAAAAACGCCGTTATTATAGATTTGTTAGTTTTACCACTAACAAAAAAAAAACATACTGCATTACTACTGTAAAATTATATTATATTTTTTTCTCAGTTTCACACTATATGGAACGATAATTATAAATGTAGAACGATAATTATAAATGTAAAAGAAAAAAACATAGCTAATGGGTACACTAGTGTCACAAATTATTATTATCACCCCTTAGAATAATAAAAACTAAATTTACACAGACACATTTTGCACTCTTTTCGCAAAGAAACATTAGAACCTCCCTTTCCTTCTTCAAAATTAGAGAGGAGAATAAATAGGGTCGAGCTGGGTGGAGGGTGGGGGTATTTCGGCGTGCTTTTCATTCGCGGTCACAAACGGAATATGTGTCGCTGAGGTCGTAAAATAACCGCAGTCATAAATAAGTCGCCCCCCCTCGGTGTCTTTCTGTGCTTCCTCTACAGGCTCTGACTTGTCTGAATGGCCAAACTGTAGACAGTTTGACTACCGATAGAGACAAAGCCCATTTTTACTTTTACTTCACCTCCCCACTTCATCAGTTCCCCCATCTCTTCGTTTTAAAGTAATACTGTTCGTCGTAGGAGGACAAATATGAAATTTAATCCCCGAGCCGCGCGTTCTATGCAGGATTACACAAACTGATGGAGAATCTGTCTTCTGAACTTTTATTTTGACCTCTCGCTCTCTCTCTCTCTCGCTCTCTCTTGTTGGCAGGACGCTCCGTTTCCTCTCCACTTTGTGGGAACGGGAAGCAACAGCATTGTGTTGGAGCTGACTGTGGTGTAATCATTAATGAGCACTAACAGTCGGGACAGGACAGGCATGGCCTACAGCCTGGGACACACACAAGACGGTAATACTATTATTATATATACAGCCTATTTGCATTAGCACGGTATTAACGTGATTGTGGCTTTGGTATTATATCTGTGGTAGGCCTATACCAGCACCAGCCCACAGAGTAAATATGAAGAAAGAACTTTGAAAAATACAAATAATAATAATGATAATACTAATAATAATATAAAGGCAGAATCATAGCTTTTCCTGATTCGAGGTACAGCTCTGCTTAAGCTAAGAATATTGTCAAGCCAATTGAAGTGTTGGTATAGTAACATACCGAAAGTTTTGTTACGAAGCATCTATGTATTTTATATGACAATTTTTGCAGAGATTAGCAGTTTATTTAAAGTATAGATTAATGTAACATTTAAGAATAACTTCAGAGGAGATCTCACGAACTTGTAGTTTGGTTCTAATGCTGGAAAAGCAACATGAAATATCATTATCTTATCATCTTATATCATGTGACTGCATGGAAATATTCATAGGCAACACTGCATGATGACATTGTCCTCCATGTTGCAAGTGGACATATATTTATGTGTCATTGCAGATGCAATTGCAGTTGGGAGAAGCGAGTGGCAGACGACACGAAAGAGCAGAGCAAAGAAAAAAACGACCTAAACTTTGGAAACATTTTGCTATTTGAGAACCGGATGGTTGGTCGCTGTGCGAGTGTGTGTCAGGGAGAGGAGTGGGGTGGACATAAAGGAATAGCAGAAGGACATAGTCTGCTTTAAAGCTAGTAAAGAAGTCACATTTTATGTCACGTGACCTTATGCTTTGTCGCGTTTTACTGCCTGATATTTCCTTGTGTTGACGGGGATATTGAAGTCTACCAAACTTTAACTTGCCGTCCACCAGTATTGGAAAAAAAGGGAACGGGGCTGTGTACCGACGCTGCTGAGAGCATTACCATGACATTGGGTGTGCTAGACCTTTGTGCCGAAATTCAACGAATTATTTATTTGAGTAACTACAATACAAAATGGGAGACTTAAAAGACCACAAATAACATAAGCTACCTCGGATGGGCTGTTAGCTACTTTAACCACCCCAAAATCAGTAGGCTAACAGCCTTCCAGTCATTAGCTATATAGTTATTAAGTTTTTACCACTGGTCCAACACTAATAACAGGGTAATGACAAGAAGCGAAATCTGTTTTAAGTATATGAATCATAATGACACAAATAAATAGAAACTGTAGAGAGATGGAATGGTCTAGATTATATCAGAAAACAAAGAAAGAAAAAAGTTAATATTCTGGGACATTCTCCCACGTTAAAAATTGGTTGGATGACAATTACAAATCCCATCTTTTTTCTAAACGGATATGCGTTTTAAGCCTGCTGTATTCCTGCACAGTAAATTTAATGGTGCAGCTTCAGAGTAAACAGCCGAGAGGCGCTGAAGGAACTCCAGGAATCCGGGAAACTTCAGAGATTATCGACAATTAAAGCTGAAAGAGTCAGGCGGCTGCTTTATGGCTTTATGGGTCCCTTTCACCTTTTGCGTGTGTGTGTGTGTGTGTGTGTGTGTGTGTGTGTGTGTGTGTGTGTGTGTGGAAGGGGGGTATGTGCGAAGGAGAAAGAGAGAACTCAGGACTTTTATGGTTTTATGACTTTTTTTGACTCCTTGTAAAGTCCGAGGAATGGCTACGAACTGAAAAACAGGCCCGCAGCAAAACAGCAGATGAACAAATGTGCTGTTCTCCGCACAAGTAACGAGCACTGTGCAGCTCACCTGTGGTTTATTTCAGCCGTGGCAGTGAAAGGATCGAGTGCATTTCACGGGTTAAATAATTAACCGTCTATGAAATTAAAAATTCACTGCTTATCCTACTAAATTACTCTTATGTGTCATTTTAGTACGAGTTATTTACAAAAAGGAGTTCAAAACTCTGCGCGCATCAGACTGGTCCTTGTCTGGCAGAGCAGACATTTTAAGTAGGTGGTCTGTTATAATGTCATTAATTTAGATATTTTATGGGTTTTACTCATGTCAGGAAAAACGGGGACATTTTTTGATATAAGTAGAATACTTTCGCTCTTAGGATCGTATAGAAGATTGCAGAAGTTGTGATGCTTGGAGATAAAAAGTTCATGTGTTCAGAGTTTAGATACATAGAGCTTCTATTGCTAATTCTCTCGCTCGGTGTGTGTGTGTGTGTGCGTGCGTGCGCGCGCACGCGCGCGCGCGAGAGAGAAAGAGACCTCTTCTGCTGCACCAGTTAATGACAAACTCCAAAAAACTGCCTGACTAGTACTTTCTCTTGTTTAATATATTAATCGTTTCCAGGCAGCGCCAGTCGACTCGCGGCGTCCTTCAGGGTACTGTGAGCACGCGCTCCAGGTCAGTTCACTGGACTATTACTGGTGGACGCGAGCCCTCAGCCACAAAAGGCCTCGGGACCAGTTAAAGTTTAACGGGTGGGTGAATGCAGGATCAGAAAGAGCCGCATATTTTTCGGCTAAATAAGAAGACTCGAGCTTGATTATTCAAACTGTGTTGTTCGACATTATTTGGTCAGACGAATAATAATAATAATAATAATAATAATAATAATAATAATA
>NW_005187594.1:1053923-1056839 GCF_000239375.1 Pundamilia nyererei
TAATAATAATAATAATAATAATAATAATAATAATATAAAGGCACTATCTGGTACTATCATCCTGGCAATCGTTATTCTAACTGCACAGAAAATCCTGTCGAGGTATTTATCCGCTGCGCAGACCACAAATAGGTGAAGCGAAAACAAATGTTGTATCTGATCTCAATACTCTGAAGTTGAATACTCAACTTAAAGTGAGACTATGCTAAAGTCATAAATTAAACAGAACGCCATAGTTTTCCCTCCATGAGGGTCTTTCAGATGATTACACACACGTTCACAACTGGAAACATATATCTGAGTGGGGCTGCACAACAGATTTACAGATAAGCGCAAGTGATAAAACCACAAAGCAAGGACGAATTAATATGCTTACACACACACGAACACGGTGAAGCCCATGCACTCACATTCCCTGCTTGCCGCTCTATTCCGAAACAGCCCTCCTGACCAATCAGCATAAATTTTGCATCCAGAATTACTTTTCCTTGAGCACATCCAGTGCTCGTGCGCACGCGCAAACACGCACACACACAAGCACAGCATTCTTCTGGGATTTTGTACACACACGGTTTTCTCCAGGTTTCATTCAGCAGTGTAACAGCACCCAGCCTAACCTTGGCAACAAAGCAGGACGGAGAGAAACACCCGTTTCACTACCTCAGTGCTACAAGTCGACCTTTCCAACCCTACATCAAAGACAAAAAAAATCTTCAGCATACACTCTTGTGAAAGCACACAAAAGCTTTTTGTGCCACTCGCTGGGGTTGACCTGGTATTATTTTTCCAGAGGTAATACATAAGTAAAATTGCGGGCATGGTTTTTGTAAATCGCATTGACACTGACCCAGGGATGTATAACTTGTGTTTCCGAGTCTTGAGAAAGAAGAACCTGTGTATGTGTCTATGTGCTCTTTGGTATTGTTGTTAACGGAACACTAGATGGCACCAGAGTGTCTTGTTAAGTGCGGACTCTGGGCTGCTCTGAAGCTTCATTGTAAGGACTGCCGTCGAACACAAACAGCCTCCGGATTGTGTCTGTCTATAACCGTTGCTCCCAGAGCTGTGTGATCACAGCTTTACAGGAAAACAGACTATTGGCTTCAACTTATCTACCAAAACAGAGAACACAAGACAGAAAGACACACATTGCTCGTACCTTATATACCACTCTCTAAATGTTACTGTCTTCATTTAGTATTATATAACAATTATATTTGTGTTAAATTATCCATTTTAGTTCCAGAATTTCAAGACATACATTAACATCTGTATATGATCCAAATTGTTTGACGGTTAAATATAACTACATCTGTAGTATGTGAAAAATGTATAACTAAAGATGACACTTCTAAATATGGTAAATAAGACCGTAAACATCACTCGAGTCCGTGATTATTAATGCACACACATACATAAACACACACGCATACTGCTGTTCTAAACCTAGTCAATGATTATAATAATAAAAATAATACTACACTGCTGACAATAATGAGTGTCAATAGCTGATTTGAGATTCTGCGTGGTCTTTCTCTGTTCAATAACCTCAATACTATATTGATATCTGCGACAAAAATATAAATATTTTAGCATACGTGTTTGTTAAAACCCATAAGTATGCTCGATGCATTTCAGTAAAGTCATGTTTTTAAAGCAAATGTTTCACGGTACCTGGGACCAAAAAGAAATTCAATTTCAAATTTAATTAAATTTTATCTATACAACGCCAACTCACAACAGTCTGATAAAGGCGCTTTATATTGTAAGATAGGCCCTACAATAGAAATGCCTTCTAATCGCAAACAGATTTTAAAAAATATACGTAATTTATTATACATTTTATTTCTCTGTTCTATGTTTGCGTTTGTTTTACTTATCACGTTCAGCATACCCCGTAACTTAACGAATGCACGATTGATTTATGTTCCGTTTACCACTACAGACGGAATAAAGAATTGGAAAAATGCCGCAGATCTGTAGCCACGACTTAGTGTGATCGTGGCTTTAGAAAGTCCGGCACGGCGTATTGCATGTGGCTCACAATATATCCCTAAAACGAGGCAGTGACTTTATCTTAAAGAACTGGTGTTTATTGACAATACTGAATGTCTCACAAAGCAAGACTGTTGATTCTAGGATATATGTTCATCATGCTACAGCTTACTATTAGGCATATCCTTGTGTCTACTGTGTGTTTTAAACCATCCTGCATAAGAATGATTGTGTTAGCTGTTCATCTACAAAGCGGAATTGGAAACGACTCGAAATGTGGTTTAACTGTAAAAATACATGTGCATACATTTCTATGAGTGGTTTGTGAATAATTTGACAACAACCAAATAAATGACTATAAGGTAAAATACAAGTTGTTAAAGTGTATATTTGTCCAGCGAAAATTTCCACAGCCGTTTGCAGACCTGCAATGTTCTTAGATAATCAGTCAGACCCTGTTTTGTATGAGGAGGAATATCAAGGTTACATATGAGCGTTAGTAAATAACACGTTACAATAAGAAAAACCACATAAGCTTTAAACATTGGGTGATGATGATTTGTCAGACAAGGGTAAAAATAAAGATAAAATCTTTATTTGTGTGTGTGTGTGTGTGTGTGTGTGTGTGTGTGTGTGTGTGTGTGTGTGTGTGTGTGTGTGTGTGTGTGTGTGTGCGCTCTTAGATGAAAAGTCTGGCTTTTTGATATTAGAGACGGCAACAAATTGGAGACCAAGGAGATGACACCTACAGATGTGTTTGTGACTGTGGGGTTGTGATTGCAGGGAAAGAAAAAAAACGTCTGCTCCAGGGAGGAAATGAGAAGGGAACCAAAGTCATAAAAGTGAGACAGACAAACATGCCTTTGCTTGTAAACTATCTCTCTCTCTCTCTCTCTCTCTCTCTCTCTCTCTCTCTCTCTC
>NW_005187594.1:1056859-1064066 GCF_000239375.1 Pundamilia nyererei
CACACACACACACACACACACACACACACACACACACACACACACACACACACACACTCGCGCTGTCAATCTAATGAAAAAAAAATCGAAACAGAAAAACCTACACGCTGGAAGTAAAACACTGACAAAAACCCCAGAAGCTCATCTTCAGTTCACCTGCAGCCAGATGCAAACCCCCAAAATAGAAAACTGTTGCTTTTATCTTTAAAAGTCATAGTAAATGAAGGACTTCAAATTCTGCCAAAGCCATCAGATCAAAGCCAGTCTTTTTCATTTGCACATTTGCCTCCTTCCTGCAAACACAATGCGCAGCTTTTGGAGGAAAAGCTGGAAGCTAATCTTTCAGTTCTCAAACAGCCGAGTTTCGAGCAATAGATGGCTCCTCGACAGCTAATACCACTATTTAAACTAACCAATATATCTGTATAGATCCAGCTAGGAAACCGTTTATTCTGAAATGGCGGAGCAACGCTTCGTTTAGAAAAAACAAACAAAACAAAACAAAAAACAAATGAATCAACTAGATGCTGCAGAATTGAGAAAAGCTGCGCTGACTCATTTTCTCTGCTCCTTTAACAATGCGCATCATGCAGGGTTGCGTTAAACGTGCGTGGACGGCTCTTACCGTTTGTTGATAATCCGTCACGAGCCCACACACCTGCCGGTCACTTCCTTGCGTTCGAACAAGTCAGGCAGTCTGGAATGGCACGAGACAGCCCTGCACTGGGTGGTAATTAGGTGGATGTAATGTTGAGGAAGTGCAGGAACTGGGGATGGGGGACTGCTGTCACCCAGGCGTCAAACCACCACCGTAGTCTTCATCATCCTTGCAGTGACAAGTGACAAATCAAATGTCAAATTGAAATTAAAAATGTAAATCATGAGGGCATCTCCGGGATGCTTTCTCCGGGTTGGGTCCCACTGCTCGCCCCTTCTTTGTCTCATCACAGCGGAACTGTCCTCATCCAGATCCGCCAATTTGGAATAGACAGCAGCAGCACGAGACCAGACGGAGCAAGAAGCCATAGCGAAGCAGGAAGAGAAGAAGCAGGAGGGGGAGGGGCGGCTTGTTGTCGGCGTCTCGCCGTGCCGGTTTCCACAGTCACAACAAATATTCTCATTAACTCGCTCGTTTAATTACAGCCGGGTGTTCATTTCCTGGCGGTGGTCGGACTCCGAGTGGAGCCTTGCAGGAGCAGGGAAGGACAGGCGGCAGCTCGGGCCGGAGCGGAGTGCTGCAGCAATATAGCCACTTGGGAAATCATAAAAAGTTCATGTTCACGTTAAGCGCGTCCACATGACCCGCCCGTCGGCCAATCCCCGCGCGCGGTCACTCATAAACTTGTATCACAAAGTTGTAAATTTTCATAAAACAACAAAGAATTTATTGCATTTCTTCATGGAGTGTTGTTAGAACCGAGCTGCTCCTTCTCTTATTTCATTCTCCAGGCCGCCATTTTCTTCATCGACCGCTTCTTAAAAAGCAAGCTAAAAGCTTTCAAAGCACTGGAGAGCGTGAAGAATTTTGCTACGCATTATTGTGGATTTTTCATGTCATGCTTTATATTTATTTGATTTTTGTTCGTTTTAGATAATTAGACAGAGCTTCCTTATTATCTTCACTGTCATATTTGCATTATATTTTCATTAACGACACGTGACAATATTTAGACCCAAAATGTTTCAGAAACCAGATGTAGCTATATAAAGACAAGGTAGGAGGAATAATGTGGAGCAAACAAGTTTCTGTTTCCATACTGCATTTGAGATTTTTTTTAGTACAACACCAATATTCCGTGTTCTGCTGTTGTAAGAAGACCTGGTGTCAAAACACAGACAAGTTTTCTTTTGTGAAAGTGGCACGAACGTAAAGTCTGCGTCCCTGGTGCTGAAATATGAATCAGCTGAATCAACAGAAATCTCTCATCTTTTGAAGCCGCCTATGCGACATTTTTTAATCATTAATGAATTAGTTTAAACGTCATTCTTTGCGTTTAAAGTGTTATGACACAAGGGATTGAACGCAGTGTATCGTAGCCTACTGTGGAAATGTATAAGTGAAAATGAGTTAAATGAGAGATCCCTAGACAAACAACAACAACAACAACAACAAAAAAAAACAACAGTGGAGTGTAGTACCTGTCCCGGCTTGAAATGTTGTGAGTAAAAGTGGTTTCGCAATGCGGCAAGGCGTCACCATTTAAAACCTGCAGGCCCGAAGCCGAGGATAGCCAGAAACTGCAGCGAAAGTATATTAATGTTTTTACAGATATACAGTTAGAAATCGGAAATGTTCAAGCACATCAGAGCTTCATTTCAACGACGAGTGTCTGGAGTACACCTGACGTAAAGTCTTTGAACGCATCATTTTATTTGGTAATGCAGGTCTTGTTCTCCCACAAAGAAGTCCAAATCCAACGCTTCCTGAATCTTAAAGAGGTTGCAGTCTAAATTGCTGCAGTATGACGAACCATTCCCCGCATCTACTACAAGAAGATCTCTTCAAAGAATATAAGACCTTTCAAACGTTTAAATTAGGTTTCGTTGATATTAAAACCCAGCTTATAAGCGAATTTGCTTTGACAGCAGACTGGAACCACATCCCATATGATCAAAAGCGCCAATATTAGCAGAATTAGTATTTTCTGTGTTGTTAGTCAAGTTGTTAGTCAAGTTGGTCTGCATTTATCGCTGTCATCCTCTGTATGATGCGTCCTATTTACAGGCTCGACGTTTGGCAGATTTCAGATTTTCTTTTAAACCCTCACTGACCCATGTGTGACCTTTCCAAACCAGCACACTGTCTGGTTAGCAGGAGAAGGGGATCCGATGCTTCCTCTATCTGAATAGCTCGAGTTAAATTTTAACTGAAAACAAAACAACTGCATAGAGCAGATAGAGCAGGACGAAGAACTAGTCCATCCTCCCATCTGCTTTATTCGTCTGATGCCTTTATTGGAGTTTTTGGCCTCTTCATGGATGCAACCCCCCCCCCCCCCCCCCCCCCCACACACACACACACACACACTCATGTTATGATACTGGGTGGCTTTTTAAGGCAAGCACTCCTTGAAATGTCTGAAGGCGCAAACTTGATATTTTTGGCCGAAGAACAACAACAACACAAGAAAGTCCATTTTTTTCTTATCTTAAGTAACAAAGATTTTCTGCTGATGCTAAAGGACTTGGATTATTGAAGCACGTTTTTGTAAATAACACCCTTTTCTTTAGTAACATAAAAAAGATTTTTAAATATTGAAATGGTGATGAATAAACAGCGTTAGCCTTTATTAATGTTATAGATCGATGTATAGTCAATAATGTTTGGTTGTTTGTTTTAAAATCAAGCAAACAAACAAAACAACTGCGTTTTGTACAAATATTTGATCCCACTAGATACCAAATCTTGTATTTTATTACATTATAATTCCATCCTTTAGTTTTACAGGGCTCGAAGAATACTGTGCTAGCATCAATTACATCTAAGCACATCTTTCAAAATAAGCGACTGTTAAAAATTAAGTTTAGGGGAAAATATTATATTCAGTCTTCATTTGTCTAAATATTTGTCACTAGAATTATGTTTTCAGTATATAAAATTACTCAGTATATATATATATATATATATATATATGCACTAACAGCAACTAAGTAAGGAAGCACTGGTGCAAACAGTCGATTAATTTTAATTTTATTTTAAAAACGCGATCATTTAAAATAAAAATCAGCCTTCTGCTGCAACGAAATTTGTTTGGGCACCTTACCACATGAATGTTTCATATGAAATGTCTCGGTCTATCTTTATACATTTATGGTAACAACGTCTTATAAGGTAAAACAGAACTTTCAGATACTAAATAACACAAAAACAAACAGGAGTATAATGCAGTACTGCTCGCGGACAATTCTTCCTACAGTTTTCCCATTAAGCAGAATACCTGCTGAGTCATTAAAAAAATCAATCTTACTGTTTTAATCTATTAGTAGCATTAAATATTGGGGAGGGGGGGGATATAAATTAACCTCTTCCGCTAAATATTGAGGGGACAAATCAAAATATTGCGGAGGGGATTGCCTACTTTCGCTCTGAAGTGATAATAAGAACAATAATAACAGAAACAAAAAGCTAGTATAGCTCTTGGATTTTGATTTATGGGCTAAGACTTTTTCAAACATAAAAATATATACATACATAATTGCACATGGAATAGATATAACACGAATCCACAGAAGTCACAAGTGCTGCTGTTTCATTCATTGCATCAACAACCATCTCGTGCCTTTCTGCCGCAAATCACTTGAAGTAATAACACGAAGGAGTCTAGGATTCATGAATTGTAACAGAAGAGTTCTTTGTTGAAAATGGTCCTATCCTGTAAATTCTGATACATTTTTCTTATCTCTTAAAATATATGGTCACACATCAGTCCTCCTCATCGACCGCCTCCTCTTCTTCTCGACTCACTGATGTGGGGGCGACGCTCTTCGTCACAATGTTCTCCTTTTTCCACTTCATCCTCCGATTTTGGAACCAGATCTTGATCTGTCTCTCTGTGAGGCCGAGAGCGTGCGCGACCTCTATCCGCCGTTTACGCGTTAGGTACCGGTTGAAGTGGAACTCCTTCTCCAACTCGAGGGTTTGATGCCGCGTGTACGTCTGTCGGCCTCTTCGTCTGTCAGAGACTGGACAGAAGAAAACACATTCTCTTTCAAAACAAAATCTTCCTCGAAAGATTATGAAATATGATGTAGGTTAAAAAACGCTTGTTGACTCGTCGGTTAGTTTTCGACTCCACTTTCTGGCAAACCCGAAAAACTTTTAAATGATGGGGAAACGCGTAGTTTCAGCTTCTGCCTGTCTGAGATATACTTCTATCCTTTTCATCTACAAAAATAATGAAAGAATTTAGAGAAACGGGCATAATCAATCTGACTGTGATTACTGATCTGTAATTTTTAACTAATTAATACAGTCAGTGTAAACGGACACGTGCACATGGCAATGTTGGTAGAGAACTGTTAATTCAATTTAAAACTAAAGAAAAAAGCCTCTTCTTGTGAAAAATGCATGAATCCGTGAAACTGCATTGACCTCCTGTGTTTATGAGGTCACACATCGCCTGAAGGTTAAAAAAAATAGGTCACATTTTTAAATCTCAAAGGTCATTTGCCGGCCACAAAAACGTCCAAGCGCATTTCCTCTGCACATCGCAGTAAAAGAAAGCTTCTTGTACTGCACCCATGACATTTAGAGATCAGTGGAAATCTACTGTGTACTGGACGATTTTCAATTGGGATCACAGTGAACGACATTTTTAGGTGTAACCCAGTGAAAATCTAGGTATAGCAACCGAGAAGGTATTTTACATGGTTCCTGTAAAATATTTACACATGATGGACGGATCACAATCTGTATCAACATCATTGTCTATAAAGACATCATTAATGGGGCAAATATATATTTATCATTAGGAATGATGACTGAGTATTTTTATGTACTGAAAATATAATTTTTGTGAAAAACCTTTAGACAAATCTAGTCCCCTTATTGTAATGTGTTCTGTACAGCTTCAAAACAAACTATTCAATTCAATTCAATTTTATTTATATAGCGCCAAATCACAACAGTCGCCTCAAGGCGCTTTATATTGACAGTAAAACTATCTCTTCCAAAATGATCATACAAAAAATAAATAAAAGTTGTATTGACTAAACGTTTTCTTCTACTATGTGAATTGTAGGTGAACCCAATAAAGTTGCAGCTGTAGCTTGAATACCATTCAAGACAATGAAATACTTTTAGTGAATATATATAGATAAAATCTATTAAAGGTTAGTTTTTTTTTTTAATCAGAATGTCTGGTCTTCTGATGAATGTGTTCTTATTCTGCCTAAATGACATTGACTGTATGACATGTCACTATACAAGAATCATATATCACAGATGTGCAACCATCATTCCTTTCTGTGTGTATAAATTTCACCAAAAAGCAAAAATTAAATACATACTTACGAAAGGTAGGTGTGTGTGTGTGTGTGTGTGTGTGTGTGTGTGTGTGTGTGTGTGTGTGTGTGTGTGTGTGTGTGTGTGTGTGTGTGTGTGATTATGCATGATGTGATTTCATTTCCTAATTATATATAATTAGGAAATAAAATCTTTTGGGTAAAAATCAGTCTATGAGCTTGTAAAATAATCTTGACTCCATCCATTTCCTTCCACTTATTCGATTTCCAGGTCTCACAGGGCAAGAAGGCAGATATAGCTTGGAAATACTGCTAATCTGTGACAAGGTAACACAGACAAATAACATATAACAATTCATGATCACACACACCTGTGGTCGATTTAAAATGGCATAATGCCATGCACTGTTTTAGTATGACAGAGTATCTGAAGAGAAAGACACAGAGAGCACGCATCACGGCGAATGTCCCTAGAGGAGATTCAAGCGCAGGGACATCTTGTTGTGAGACAACACTGCACCACTGTGAATGTCAACTCACTCAGCCAAAAGCCCTCAATTTCTTTTCTTTTTTTTTTTTTGGTTTGTTGTTCTTTCTTTCTCTTCTCTCTCTCTCACACACACAGACACCAACCTTGTCACGTTCAAATGCTAAAAGAGAATACGATGTTCTGATGTTTATTTCCTGTCCACGGTTATTTGTTTTTCCACCTTTTTAGATGTAATTATTAAATACACATTTCAGGGAATGTATTTATGAATGTAATCAATACATTTAATTAAAAAAATACTTCCAGTTACTTCCATCCTTGCAGCTGCTATTTGTGTTTTAGGACATTGTAATAACTGGCTGGTTCATGCGTTTATCTGTTTATTCTTATTCATGTCAGTGGATATCTCACTGTTTTCTCCTGTTTCACGTATACACGTTATATGGTATTTTTTCCCCTTAACTCACAGTCCATAACAATAATTAATAATGATTGAAGGAGAGTAATTACAAACATAAACTCATATTTGTTTACATATATACCTACATACACATTGCTCTCATTGTCCTTAAAGAGAAAGTCGATAACCTGCACTTAAAGGCTCATCAAGAATATTGTCGAGTATCTCAGTGTGTGCAGTCTCCTCTGGGTTTGTGCCACAGATCAGTATGTGTAACTGTCAGCACCTAGACATGTTTTGCTAGTGTGTGTGTGTGTGTGTGTGTGTGTGTGTGTGTGTGTGTGTGTGTGTGT
>NW_005187594.1:1064141-1065848 GCF_000239375.1 Pundamilia nyererei
TGTGTGTGTGTGTGTGTGTGTGTGTGTGTGTGTGTGTGTGTGTGTGTGTGTGTGTGTGTGTGTGTGTGAAAGTGAGAGTGAAATTCATTTTCGCTGGTAATATTTTCTGCTCAGGAGTGATTTTCTTGAGCCAGATTTGGAATTCTCTGGCAGTCAGTGACAACAAGGGGATTTGCTTTTGCTTACTCTCTCTGGTGCAAACACACACACGGGAAACCAAAACGAAGTAATTGAAAAGAAGTCTGTTGGTGTGCTTGTGCGCACATACACATTCGAAGAGAGAGGCCAGCAGTCTCCTTAATCAACACTATCAACGGGAACATCCGGGTCTTCTCTTTCCAGTCATCTTCGGATGCCTGGATCTAAATCAACATCTATAAATTGATTGGCTGATTCGACCTCAGAACACTCGGTCTCTCAATACACATTAAATAAAAATAGAGAAGACTAGGAATAACAACAATACGGATTTTGCAGTGCCTCTGCAGTGTCTGCCTGTGATTTCCCACCATTTCTTTTTTTAAAAGATTTTTAATTAGTCTTGGTAAAATATTCTAATTATATTTGTAGGCCACAATATGTGGGCTAGTATTTTATTTGTCCATTACTAAGTTTTTATAATTCTATATGACACACGTTGTTTTCACTTTTCTGCCTGAAAACGTGAAACTCCAAAATAATTTCTTCATTCTTTACAGTTTAATGTTTATACATTATGGAGCTCTTGAAATGAAAGACACTTCAAATTTTTTGTTTGCTGTCAGTGAGATAAGCACCCTCACGGGGGCTGTGGGACAGGAGGACTGTATGGTGACAATAAATAATAGTGAAACCTGGGTCCCCTACACACGAAACTTGTCTTTGCTTTTTTCTTATCGTAAAAACATAAAGTAAAGCACAGAGTAAGTGTACATTAATTATTTAACAAATACTTGGTTATAAGATTTCCTTTTATGACAGCTTTGACCATACATCTTTATAATAGTGCCACTTAAAAGCGCAGGAAGAACCTTCAGGTTCTCACCTGCGAGGCAAGGCAAGCTTTAACATTTTTCACTTCTCTCCTATATGATTCCACGTGACTGTTTACTGTGTGGGGCAAAGATATCTTCAGCGCTTTTACGGAGGTTTTACGCAACAGTATTCCTAACCTACATCCCATATTGTATCACATGTTCAATTTTACCAGTTATAAAAACAAAACATGGTATCTTTGTTGTAGTTCGAGACTCAGTATCCATTTTGCATACAGCTCGATGTCGGCATGCCAGATCAGTTCGTGGGAAAGAGCAAGCCTTCAAAGATCTGCTAGTTTATAGTGTTTATAGTGGCTAGCTTATTGTGTGACAGTACAATAGCACAATGGGCTTTCAGCGGACTGGTTTGTGCAGACAGTGAAACATAAGGATGAGGTGAGCTGAGCCAAACACTGACTGTGATGATTCCACTCCTGACGGCCAGGTGAAAACTATTTTTCTTCATTTTCAAACAGTCAGAATAAAGCTCCACCCTGCCCCCCTTTTAAACACAATATCACCTCATGAATATTCATAAAGTCTTAAATTCTGGTTTTATGGCATTATGGCAGAGCCATAAAAGAACTGCAGAGTGGGTAGGGGTGCTGTAAAATAGTTGCAAAAAGACCCTGACAGGCATAGTTCATCAACCCACAGTGGCCGCTGCGCAACCGGGCCAACAGTTTAAAGA
>NW_005187594.1:1066532-1075539 GCF_000239375.1 Pundamilia nyererei
GCGTTGGCGAAGTCCAACGAACTCATAATTTGGCTCCGGTGATTTGTGGGCCTGGGTGGTTGAATGTCGATCTTTTTAGGAGCGACAGTGAATTAATGGTGGGGTATTACTGTCTATAGTTTTACACACACACACACACACACACACACACACACACACACACACACACACACACACACAATCACCCCACCCTGTATTTCTCATCCCCCACCTCCCATTGCCTCCAAGAACACGTGACGGAGCGTCCATGTGATGTCAAGATGTCCAATGGCGGACGGGGTTTCCCTCCGGATGCAAAATCATAAAGGGATCACAGGGAGTGACTCCTACAACATGTAGAACATTATACAAAAAAGTCGGGGCAACTCAGAATCTTCGCCAATCACCTAGAAACCAAGAAGACTGAAATCAAATATTCAACTCAAAGTTAAATCATTAACTGCCATACTTGAAATGGGCTTCAAACAAACAGCAGAGGACACTATTAGAAGAAGAACAATTGGAACGTATGTGAAGCAGCCGAGCAGACTTCAACAGAAAACGGAATTCTCTTGTTCTCAGTGTCTTGTCCCGGCTCATGGTTTGAGGGGACCACACATGCAGAGAGCAGAACAGACGAGCTGTTGTGTGCCTGCAGTGGACCGCTGCTGTCTGGTCAGTACAGGCAGAGTGATAGACGAGGATGTAATGCAAACAACAGATAACGTTTAATGGAAGCAGTCCAAAGGTGTCACTTTGAAAATAATTCTGTGAGCCAACGGTGAAAGATGAAATCTCTCCACTAATATAAAAAAAAGTACGTTTTAATATTGCTCATACCATATCACGCTCCAACTATAAAGCAGGCAAACAAAAGTTAACGAGTAATGGATATGGTTTCAAGAACAAGCATACCGAGTCTTGATCTTATACAGATTCACCGAAGAACACAAAGCGCACCTCTCTATGCCGTTTCATAAATCACCTTTACTCTTGAATTCAGCTTTAATGAATCCTGCGCCCTCGTAGATTCAGAGAAACTCACCTAGCGTGCAGGTGCTCTGCTACGTCCTTAGATGTTCAATTTCCACGCAGCATTCAATTCAATCAGGATTAAATCTGCGCGTTGAGTCTAAATAAGAGTTATGAACTGGAAGAACGAGGGAGAGTTTGAGGATTGAGAAAAAAAGATTTGTTTTTGGTGACTAGTCAGACATAATCGGATGTAGTACGCTTCAACCTCTGAAAAAAGGTGGCATCTGTCTCGGTTTTAACTGTTCATGTAGCAGGACAAGATCGCAAAGCATGGCTATGACGTTTGCATGCAGTTGTTTAACATCAGGAACCCCCCGCCGAGATTAGATATTTTAATAGTATGCTTTGATCATACTTAAAGTGCTTATTAAATCAGAAATATATCAGTCATGATTACTTAGCTCACCAATCAGATATGATAAAAAAAAACTCCTTGGAAATGTTGTCCAGTGTGCTCCAAAACATTTATATTTTGACAACTACAACTGCCATATCCCTCATTTACAGTGTGTCTCTATCTCCTGTTGGTAAAATATTATTGGACATAAAATATCTGAATTTCAGAAGCGGGACCACATCATTATCCCAGTTCTACAAGCCGTTCGTTCTCGTTTTGGTGCCCCACTCCCCCCCCCCTTTTTTTTTTTTTCAATTCTTTCACGTCTTCACTTCTCATTAGTATGAGTATCTGCCAGGCCCGGGAGCCGCCACGGGTCCCCTCCAAGGCCTTCTCCAAACCGCAGCTTAATTCATGTTTGAGCCATTCGCCTTTATCTACTTAAACGCTGTCAAACCTAAACTGAGGACATAAGCCCAGCTAGTGAAATGAACAAGTGCAGTCTGTAAATATGTACTCTGAAATTATATTTTCAAGTACAGGCTTCTTAACTGTGGTTCATTACTTTAAAACTAAAAATGACAAACAGAATGAAATATTTCGAACATTTAGGTATACATTAGTGCATCTGCTTTTATTGTGGAAACTGCACATGTGGTCCACTTTGCCTCAATATGTCAAAGCCTGTTAGATTTGTGCAATTATTCGAAGCCTATTTGTCTTCCTATTAAAGCTTTACTCTGAATCTGTCTTCCAGCCAACGCCTGAAAACCCGACCAGCCAAATATTCAGTGATTTGATAGCATTCAAACCCAGACTTCACGGATACGCTACAGTTTAGGTGAATGCGGACAAGCGCATGCTCCCTGAATTTGAGCTTCCCATATGGAAACAATCGGATCTGAAGTATCACCGTGATGATGATGGAAGACGGTGTAATGATAACTTTAGAGGTCTCTAATAATGTAAATGCAGGTGGAGTGGCACGCCATAAATAAAGTAATGTTTGGAAGGATGAGGATTGTGCGCGAGTGTGTCACCGTGAGGGTATAAGAGGGTGGATGTCTGTTGTTTTAAGAAGAGATTTCCGAGTCAAGGCTAAATGTTTGGCCTCGTGAACTGAGCGGTCTGGCAAGTCTGCGTGGTGATAGAGTGAAGAGGGATAAAAAGGAAAAGGATGGAAGGATGCGGGAAAGGATGGAGAGTGCCACACAAAAGATGAAAGGCGGGGATTATACGATTATACGAAGACATAAAAGGAACCCTCAGCTTCGACTTTTTATCACATTTTCCCATTTTTATTCTTATAAATGTTCTTGCTTTTGAATCTGCACTGCGCGCATGCGTTTAACCCCCCTCCCCAAAGAGAAAACAACATAAGACAAACACCACCAATCAAAAAACAAAACAAAACAAGAAAACAAACAAATAAACAAAGGGAAAAAACGACAGTTAGAGGGTGTAAAAAAGAGACTCGACCTACTAAAACGGCATAAATAGGCAGTTTCATGTTGTTGGAAATTTCATTAATTGCTACGTCATCACCATCATCATCAATCATTGCCATAACAACAACATAGAAGTGAAAAGTACAGTAAAAAGTGCACCATTATCATCGTCGTCATCATCATCATCATCATCATCATCATCATCATCATTTTAACTTAAAAACTATACAGCTGCCAAAGATAAAATTGTTAATGATTAACTTCTAACAATATAGAAATGTTTCCACGATAATTGTTCCACAAAGAAAGAAAGCTATCTTTTTTTTTCTTCTTTTTAAGTTTATTTTAAACACTAGTGTAGACTATGTTTTCTTGCTTCATTGTCACGTTTTTTTCCTCTCAAGTCCATCTAGTTAGCCAGTCACCATTTTTAGAAACTCACGTTCCCTTCCAACGATTGAATCGTGGAGACAGCAGGGGAGTCCAGTGGCCTCAGTTAAGAAAAAACAGCCCACCCCTCACCCCATCCTGCCTAACATTTACACCCACCCTGTCCCCATCTACCCCATTTTCTTTCTCCCCTACATTTGCTTGTGGCTTTTCTCGCAGCAATCGTCGTTCACAGAAGCCTGTGACCCCGCTGTGCCTGCCACCGAGCCTCCTCCACCACCTCCTTCTCCACTTCCTCCTCCTGCACCACCGCCACCTCCGCCGCTGACGCCATCCCGCAGCTCCTTCTCCCTCCTCTCCCTCTCCACTGCCTCCTGTTCGCTCTTGCTACTGGGGAACTTGTCCTTGTTGTTCTCCTTCTTCCACTTCATCCTCCGATTCTGGAACCAGATCTTCACTTGCCTCTCCGTCAGCGCCAGCGCGTGCGACACCTCGATACGGCGTTTCCGGGTCAGGTAGGGGTTGAACAGGAACTCCTTCTCCAGCTCCAGGGTCTGGTAGCGACTGTAGGTTTGGCGGCCCCGCCTCCTGCCAGCAGCTACTGGGGGAAGGTGGGAGAGTGAAGAGAGAAAATTGTTAGACACAAAACTTCATTCTTCCATGTCTAATAATCAACTTGACACCACGCACACACGCACTCAAATGCACTTGCGTGGGAAACCTTCAGCACTTTCAGGTTTTCGTGAAAATTTACCTTCGCCTTCGTGATATTTTGAGTGTTTCTTTTTCTTATGGATTTGGTAATGCTCTCATTATTTCTGACGTATTACTGTACCTTTACCAATATCAACTGACTGCGAATATTGTAGTGAGTGCACCGTGGTGTTAGCAAAGTCTCCTCGGTCATTTTGAAACGCCTCTGATTTTAATACACAAAAGAGTGGTGGATGTGGATGAAATTTAACTTAAGCAAACAAAAAACGTTTGATGACTTTGCCTGAAAATAAGTTTCCAAAGTGTTGCTAAATTCTCCCATCTAAATCAGTGCTTTTTGTCTACTTGCTATGGCTCCTTTCGTGTTGACCTTTAACTTATAATGTTTACATGTCTATATTTCATATTGCTCTTATAACAATTTCAACACTATACACAAATTGCCACCTTGTACGTCTAAACCTCACCTTGTTGGAGGCGTCTACTGGCATGTACACTCCCAGGTCATCGCTTTTCCTCCAACAAGTTCTTTGTTCTGCTAATGATGGGGAATTAGCTTTCGTGCCAATTACAGTAGGCTCGTTTACAGACAGAAATGAACACGACTCACAAAGCGAGACATCGTCCAGTGTTATACAATTTGCAGTCTGGATCAAATACGCATGTGCCAAAGGAAAAAAAACAGTTTAATGCAGGCGCTGTGAAATTATGTGACAGCCGTACGTGAAGTTACAAGAGCACAGTAAAAATGGACGCACGCGCTCTTTGAACACGAGTCTAAAAACTGAAACTCTATACCGCTCAGCCGGTTTTACTGCAGTAATTAAGACGTCTCTTATGTAGACAAATCAACTGAAGACTTCCCCTTGTGCATATAAATATTTAGTACTATAAATGCATCGTAAATGCTTTTCAAACGTGAAAAATACTCAGTGTATTTGAGAGGAGCCTAAAGGTCTTTTCTAAGGACTTTAAAAGATGCCCACAATGAAATTTTGGAATAAGAAGGAACTATTTCTCAAAACATTTGCTAAATGCAGGTCCGCATTGTGCTGTAGTCTATTGATATGGTTTGGTTGTTTTCTGGCATTCGTATCATTTTATATAAACCCTTGGAAGGTACATTTTTCAACAAACTGGGCGATGTTTTAAATTGAAATAATGTCTAAAGGTTAAGCTAAAATGCATCCAACATGACATCTTGGGGCTGTTAATAAACTCCAAGTTGTTTCAGCGTAAAGTGGACGATTAAAACGACACATTTAACCATGACAGCCTGGCAGCAGTATCTCCACGGTTTATACAAAGAGGACATTTGTGTAAGTGATTATATTTCCATAAACATGTTTGTCTTTTGCCTTTATTATTATGTCATAAAAAGGGAGCGCCGTGCCATGGACAAAATATGCCAGTGGCCATAAAAGCTTTGAAGTAAAAAAGGCTGCGTCCAAAGTATTGCTCTGAAGGGAAACTCAGCTTTTACAAGTTTTGTATTGATTGTCGCTAATCGTGCTCGAAGACCATCGATCTGGGAACACGTTGAACCGTATTGGATAATAAGAATGTTTTATGAGAGAGCGAGAAAATTCATATTTGATGTTTTTGTTTTTTGGGGACGGGGGTCGTCAAGCCTCTAATGGACTTCTAGTGGACTCTGGGTCTACAGCCCCCATTTCACATGCAGACAACTATCTCTCCGCAACGCTAAAATGTAAGGGTTTAAGTAAAGTTTGAGGGCATAGTCTCATATAGTCGACCACTCTGATATAGGGTGACACTAGGGGTGACACTAGGGGTGACTAGGTAAATGTTGAAATTTCCTGCACTACACTGTATCAAGAACACATCTTACCGAAACAGTTGTACAGGTTGCGGTCTAATTTTTTAAAAAGTTTACATGTCCACAATATGGGAACAAGCCGCGGGAAAAGATTAGACATGGAAATGCAAAAAGTTGTAAGCGGTGTAGAGGTCCTCTGTGAGTGTTGTCAGAGGAGTGTGACAGTAGCCGTGCTATACAGTTTCTTACGACGCAACACCACGAGGAACTGAACCTTCAATCCTCGCCGTTTACGTACAGCCTGTGTTCGAAGAATATATGTGTCTATATGAGAAAGATGCGTCTATATGAGAAAGATAAGTAGAATAATAGTTCTACTTATCTTTCTCATATAAATGTTAGCTTGTGTTTTTTCCATTAAGAATATATGCTACCTTTGTGGCATGCTGTATTGTTGAAAATGTTGTTATAAGCTTACAGTAATGAAACAAATTTAGTTGTTTTCCTTTACAAAGCCACTGGAACAAATACTAAATAAATGTACGGGAGATGACATTTGAGGAAGGAGACAGCAGATGCCAGTGAAAGCTGGGCCAACGGGAGCTAATACCATTACACATAGACATTTATTAGCTGGCCTAATCACATTTCCGTTCTCTTTGTGTCATGTTTAAGGTCGTACAGAGAAATCATTTATCAAGACTTCCAACCACAGGGGTGAAGTCGTAAAACTGGCTCATGTTCGCAAGTTTACAGTCAAACTCTGATATTACACCCCTCCTTTGGAATATATATATATATATATATATATATTCCAAAGGAGGGGTGTAATATATATATAAAATGAAATGGAAGGGGAAGAAGAGTAAAAAGACTAAAACCTTAGTCGGTCTCTGGTGCGTCTCCATTTTATCATTATTTTATTTTGTTTCTGTTTTTGTAAAGAGACTTTACACACACAGTTATGATAAGCAGGGAGTCGAGCAAGTACATCGTTTTAAGATGTAAAATACCAGAATTTACACTAACGCTGAGGCGGAAATGTTGTAGGAAACGCTTTACTAAATCGTGCGTAAATGTGAATTGCCCGCTATTATTATTGCTAGGTTCTTTAGCAGCTGGGTAAAAAGCTGCATCCTGTAAGGATGGAGAGAAGGTAGCTTCAGATTAATACACATCTGAGTTGTTGTTTTATTTATTTATTTTTAATTTTATGATCATTAGCTTGAAGTCACAAAAGTTCAGCACAGGTCATAACAGCGTCTGCAGCCCTACTTTGAAAATACAGCCGAGAACATAAGCCATAAAATAAGCGCGCGCGCACACACACATACTCACACACAGAGCAGGAGAGAGAGATATGGACTCAGACAAAACAGGCTACTATACATGCCAGTCCATTCACTCTCTCCCTTCAAAGCACAAAAAACAAAAATGCCAACTTGCACAAGTCTTTAGGTCTGACTGTGGTGCTGATTTACGTTATAAATTAGAACACGGCTCTGCTTTAAAACAGTTCTTTCAAAGAAAGTCACATTTATGCATCTTACGTGATTTATAATGTGAAGGAGTTGAACCGATCCGGTCTCATCTATATATCAATGGCTTTTTGCACCACAAAACACAAAAGCGAATTAAATATGAATCCGAGGGACTTCTGTTGGGGGATAATTTTGTTACGCGAGGTCTGTGAATTTAGAAACCACAGACGCTGTGCAATGGCAAAAAATGCTCTCTCTGTTCTCACATGCATTCTCTGAGCTCTGTAGACAACTGACCACCGTGTAGCCAAATAATCCCACCACAGGCAAGTCGTAAACCGAAAAAAACAAAGCCCAGTAAAAGTTTAACCGGGGTCAGAGCTGCATGTCCAAAATGTGTCGGTGAGGCTGGAAACAACTACCTTCAACATCTCGGTATCTTCTTCCTGTCTGTTGAAACTAAGATTTTCTGCGTTTAGTTCTAACTGAAGGCACTGAGGTTCAGTTCCCCCTCGTCAACCACCATTTCTCCCCGTTTCTTGTCTATTTTCCATCACCCCCCTTCTTATCCCGGGGTTTTTCCTCTCTCTGTTTGGGACGGTGCAATTAAACCCTAAAGTCATTCACACATGTTTTGCTGCTACCAATAAAACCATAAACGTGCTATTGTTTCCCCACTTTGAACGCAGAAACCTCTAATTGTTCTCCCTAAATTGCTGCTTTCAAAACAACTTCTCCAACTTTCTCCCACTATTTCCTGCTCCCTGTATGATTATATTTTCTGCCTTCGGTTCCTGGAGGACAAGCAGCTTTGCTCTTACTGCAGACTGCTTTGTAGGAGTGAAGTTCTATGGTTTGGAGGGAAAAAAGAAGAGAAAAAATTTACTAGACTCGCCATTTCCTCACCTTGCGGCCTCATCCAAGGGAAGAGTTGCGTCGGCGAGGGACTCTGCTCGGTGCCCTCCGCGTCCTCGCTCCCGAGTCCGGGCGCGCCTCCCAGCTTACAGTCGCTGTACTGAACCAGATCCGCGTCCTGGGTGCCGAAAAGTGTCTGCCGCTGCAACGCGTCGTATCCGTAGAAGTTCCCTGGTTCACCGTGGCATGTGACCGCGCACGGGCTCTGCTGGTATGGGTTGCTGGGCAGCGTCGAGGCGCTGTGGTGGTAGAAGTCCTGGATTTGCGGAGCGTGCTGGAAGGTGGCGCCGGAGCTCGGGCCGTACACCACGGTGGGCCGGCTGCCAGCCAGGTCCTGCGCGAACCCGCACTCGTAGTAGTTCGGACGTAACGAGTCCCCGCTTTTATATTTGGAGAAGAGCGAGTTGACGAAATATGAACTCATCTTTTGTGTTGTTTTCTGTTTTAATTTGTGTTCGGCTCGGCAGAGTCAGAGTGAGGGTGAAGGAAGAGACCAGTGGCTTTCAACTGTTTTCTTTTTTTTTCTGCTGCTTCTGTGGTACGGTTTGAGGCAGACACACACACACACACACACACAGAGATAGTGAGCAGGGAGAGTGAGGCAAGTCCGCCGCCGGTGTAAGTGACCGTTGTTGTAGTATTTTCCACCTCACGGCGGCAACAGACGAGTCGGTTGCGGTGTGAGTAACGGTGACGGCAGCCGGAAATGTGAGAACCACAACCAGCACCACAACAACAATAATACAACAATAATCACAGTGACTCCATAGAATTTCCAGCCCAGAGGAAGAAAAATAAGAGGAAGGAGAAGAAGAGGATAAGGAAGGGCTCGTGCGCATCACAATTCCGGTGTTTGCGCTGTAAGCCCTGTCGCGCTCTCAAACGGCTTTTCCGTGATTTACTCCCCTGCAAATGAGTTGTTTCATAT
>NW_005187594.1:1075575-1085217 GCF_000239375.1 Pundamilia nyererei
CCCCCCTCTCTCTCCGGCTGTGTCTCACGCGCCCTCTCTTTCTCTCGCCTCCTGGGCCAGGGTGTGTGTATGTGTGTGTGTTTCAAGGATAATTTGCATCTGTTATCAGCTCTTCATCCCATTGGGTTTCGAGGCATACAGACAAGTGTGCACCAGCCCGCGCGCAAACCACACACAAACACATGCGGAGTCTTTTTTTTCAATTTCCCCCGTTCTTTTTGCGCACGCACGCGCTTATAAACTGATAGATGATAGTTTCCGTCTGACGGAGCCTCTGTGCGCCTGTGATTATAAAAATGTAATGAGAGAAGGAAAAAAGATGGGAGAAGAAACGGGGGAAGGAGAAGAACAGGATGAAGAAGGTGAAGAATATAAAGCAAGAAAAGAGGACACACACACACGGGCGCGCGCACACACCGCTCCTCTATCCAACCAAAATAAAAAGCGATGCCTTAAGTTTTGCACAGGTTAGTGTTGGCTGCACCGGTGCTGCTATGTTTATGTGTGTCATTAATGAATCGTTCTTATTTCTCACCCTGATTCCTTCAAGTGGAGTTGCAGTGGAAGCGAAGGCGTGAAAATATCAGGGAACCCGACAGAGAGTGTTTAACTCACAATGAAACGAGAGATGGGGAGGGTAGATGGGGGGTGAGTAGACCAGAGTTTCCCTATAAATTTAACTGAGGTTTTAGCATTATTCTTTCCGTTTCGACTGCTGATGTTTGCGTGTGGCCAGAAAATAAACACGTCTTCTTATCATCATGTGCTTGTATAAATATGCAAGGATGACCAGCAAATGTAACAGGCGAGGAGAACGTGCAGAGGGGCTTGGTTTGCTTGTTTATGTCCTTTCAGCTGAGAAACAAAAAGGGGGCTTTACGACGCGCCCTTTGCAAAACTGGAGGCCATAAAAGCCCTATCCTTGCTACGTATCGTAATTTTCGTCTCGTCTTCCTTCAATTCCGGCACAATAATAACAACAGCAACAATAAATAAATAAATATTTGATCTAATTACCAAGACTCATCCACTTTGTGATGGGAGTTCCAGTACAGCAGCTGCTCTAAAGTCGTTTTCAGACTCGGTTAATATTATTTTATTTTCGAGCTATCGCTGCTAAAAGCAGCCAAAATAAACATTAAATGAATTAAAATTACCAGAATTGATTTTATTTACGTTTCACGGCCATGACACAAGAGGCCAAAATTCCGGCAACAGCCAGAATTACAGACTGAGCTCCTTTAAATCAGCTGATTGTCTGCCTGACTTTACGAGGAGTAATTGCTGCCATATTTTATTTCCCGAATATGATCTTATTGAAACTTCTTCACTCCGTGTTTTACACTTCCAATAAAGAGTATGATTATGAGATTTGATATCTACATGGTGAGATGAGAATGTGGTTCTCAAAAAAACCAAAACCAAAAAAAACAAAACAGCTAAATGTTCACACACTGGGCAAAACAGCACGAGGGCTCAAAGAAAAATAGAGTTCAGTTCTGCCGTAAACATCTAGACATATGCGTTCACACTCACAGCAGCGCATTTAGAGCGGGATTAACTAAATGAAAAATAACAATGCTAACAATTCCTACGTATTAAATCTACTCTGATCAAAATATCAGAGAATGGGTAGAAGAATATGATCGCACGAGGTAAGGCCTTGATGATATTTAAAATAAAACGTTTCCATTAAGACAAACATATATAGTATATTCACCTTTTACAGCAAACCTTTACAACCCCGCAGCAAGGTCTTCAATGAGAATTCTGGAAATACATATCCCGCATACCAATGGGTTATAAGTTTTTTCAAGGCCTCAGCCTCTTCCTCTTCGCCCACTGCGCTGTAAAACGCCCTACAACTACTTCAGATTTCACTATTTGTTCTAAAGCAAAGTGAAAAAAAAATGTCATCAGGTGTCCGAATTTCCTAAACCAAAATCAAAAAGTATCATCTTCTTCTTTAAAATAAATCTTTACAAAACATCAAAATGGAATAGGCCCAGTTTCGCCCCCTTCAAATGAATCCTTTTCCCGTCAAGGCAGGGAAAGCCTCATCGAGAATTGAAATATCCGTGAAGCAAGAGTGCCATCAAGCGGTCAGCTACAGTAAGGCCACAGGGGAGGAAGACAGCCTCTAATGTGGCTTTATGGTTCTATTATGTCGGCACATAAAGCTAAATAAGATGCTTTAAAATAAAACCCTGCGTCGTAATTGTGAGTCTGATGCGAGGGTCGATTTGGGATTTGTGGCGAAAAAAATGAAGTGAAATGAAAACAGATCCGTGGCACGTTAATGTGTTTCTGGAAATTAAAGGGGAAATAATCCGCTTAAAGCAGCCAGTAGCTGATATACTTTTTTTTCCTGGCATTATGAAATTTACTGTACTTGCCTTACTTTCATACCACAGAACACTGCCCCAAAAGCAAAAGTGAACTAAAGATAATAGATTTATTTTTCTGTCTCAAGGACACCTCTTTAACCAACAACAAACGAATAAATTCAAACCAGGAACCTCCACATTAAATGTAACACCAGTAAAAACTATAATTTTTAAGATTGCAGCTTTTTATCTGTGTTCTTTACGCCACACTACACTTTTCTTTATGTAAGGTTTTATAGCCCACCTAAAATAGATTACGTTTAATCCCAGGACGATTAGCTTCTAGACTTTATGTAACGGTTTGCATATAATAGATTTACTAATGTACACATAAATATATGTGTGTACGCAAATTTATGTTTTTATTTTTTTCTAATATAGTTAGCGTTTTTTTTATCATAACCGCGATATATACAAATACAAAGGCATGTAACTTGCCAAAAATGTGCATAAGATAATGTTATAAATAACTAATGTTGTACATATAAGGTTTCAGACCTTCTCGTCAGTTATAGATTCTCTCAGATTATAAATGAATGACTGATGCTATATGGATCCTAATACTATATTTTTGTGACACTTCAGTCCACTATTTACAGTTAGTTAAGAGAGGAAGTAAGTAGGTTAATGATGAAGCGTCAAAGAAAATAGAAAGCTATTTTCATTTTTAACGGTATTTTGAAATTGTGTTTTGGTTACCCTGATTTTCTATTTTCAAATGAGCAAAGCGGCAGTGATGTAAAGTGAACAGTGTGTTTCCCACTCTGTATCCAGTTCAGTGCAGACAAACCGGTTTTATTACAGCGCATGATTGCTTCTTTAATGTTTGGCGGGACCTGTGGCGTGATTGTGTGTGCGTGTGTGTGCGCGGTGGCTAAATTGCAGGTTGTAAACAGACTGTAAAAAGCAGTTGTTACCATTATCTGAAGAGACTGCCGCCCAGATCCTCAATTTCACCTCTGTGGGAATGTGAACACTATAAGTTGCCGAATGGTAAAACCACAGAGAAATGAATAGGATAACATTATTACTTAGCATAAGTAATAAAAGCATAAGACTCTGTCTCTAAATATAGCTTAGCACATGTATCACAGGTTTATAATCCCCTTGAGGGAAAAACAAACAACGAAAGAGAAACAAACAAACAAACAAACAAAAATCCTCTTGCAGCTCAATCCATCGGTTCAGCAACATGCGGAGATTGCTCTGCCCTCCCACCCTGTACAGCCCGAGCTCAAGCCCGATACTTGGTCAGCTCTCAATCTGTCTGACTGAGTCTGCAGTCTGCGTTTTTTTCTTTTTGTTTGTGGTGGTGGCTTTTATGGCTTCCGCTGTAAGTATGCATCTGAGAGAAACAAAGGGAGATGGGATTGAAGACAACACACACACACAAGGCTGCCAGAATAGGCCCATAGAACCAAACGGCTACAGAGCCATAAAAGTCCTGAAGCTGAAAACTAAAAAGGAGAAGGAGGATGTTTTTATTTTTATTGTTTTGTCTTTTTTCTAAGTTTTTTTCTCTGTTTTTTATCTATAAGCCAGGAAGTCTTAAATATAGCTACAATTTTTCAACGTTTGGACTAACATTTGCCTTCATCTCATGACTCCAGCTTAAGTTCACAAAAGGCTTCAAATAAATTATCAAGCAGGGAGATTTGAAACTTTGCTTTCATATTTCCTCCGTCTTTGTGGCTTTCCTTGCTTCGCTGTTCTTCTTCTCTAGGTGTGTTTGCTTTACAGCCGTTTAGTTCTTAACTTTCAGAAATTTATAAGCTATAAACTTTTATTGCCGTCATATTCTTTTATTGCGCCGCACCGCCTTGAATCTTTTCTCAGTCTCTCCCGCCTATTCTCCTCTTTTCCATCTTCTTCTTCGCTATTTTTACGACAGTCGGTGGCGGCTTCTTCTAACGCATCCGTTCCCATTCACCCCCCCCCCCCCCCCCAAGGCACACACGTAGCACATCCTGCTCCTCTTTTGCTGCTTGTTTCCGTGTTTGAAGATAGGAAGTGTGTAAAATAAGTTATGTGACAAACAAGAAAAAGAGCCGCAATAGAAAAACGCTGCTCGGACATATTGGCCTTAAATGAGAGAATACCTTACGATCGGATATCTATTTGTCTATATCAGACAGATTGCTCATCATTCAAAAACTATTTTTTTTTAGTATTATTACTGCTACTACTAATTACTACTACTACTGCAACTAATAATAATAATAATAATAATAATAATAATAATAATAATAATAATAATAATAATAATTATTATTATTATTATTATTATTATTATTATTATTATTATTATTATTATACAGTGGGTGTTGGTCTAATAACTTTGTTAAGCACTGTATTTTTTTAACCCCGTATCGAGGTTAAAAATTCAGATAATAAATATTATTGAAAATATATTAAATGATGAAATCTGCACATGAAATTTGTCCTGGGAAGTTTGATATGAATTACTTATTTTTCTCAAACTTCCTTTTTCAAATCTTTCCTTATTTATGATGTAAGAGTTGTAAACATATTGCTCTTTGTATTCTTATTGTTACTTTTTGTCGAAACAGTAGTAGTTGTATCAGTAGTTTTGTTATTTTCATTGTTCTTGTTAATTAATTTTTGCCCCAGTCCTATTAGTTCTTTAATAGTTTTGTTCAGTAAGAAACAAGCAGCATGCTCAGCTTTCTGAGCAGTTATTAATTCCTCTGTCCTATATTCTTTTTCTCTATGCTTTAATAGGCAGTTGTCACATGTGCACATACTGTTATTATTTCTGTGTTTGATGCTATTATTATTATTGTTGTTCAGCATAGTCAGAGACAGCTGTAACATGTGCGATGCAGCCAACAGCACTTGGCTTGCTGTCCAACTGCTAATGAGTCCAGAATGGCTGATATGATGTGATCCATATAGTCATTTATATCAGCAGGACCATAACTCTTTTTAAGTAAATTTATGAATATGAATGATTTCCTCTACAGCTTGATGAATTATAGAAGAATCTCAAAGCAGGGGGGGAGGCAGGTCTGCTACGCGTTCAGATCCACCCAGAATGTGTCAGCAGAGGCAGTTATTATCTGTGGACTTAATATGAGAGGATAAAGTGAAGATGTACTGGATTGGCCACATCCACGTGGGCTGAAATATGATTTCTTGCCAGCAATAGTACCACGTGCTTTGTCTTGTTCAGCCCATTTAGTTCCTGAAAATATCACTGAAATGATGAGACCTGTGCCTACTTTCGCCACACAGCTAAATCACTGCACAATGAGCAGATCTGAATCTCTACATTATCTAACAGCTGGGATACATTACAGACAAAATAGTAGAGTTAGCAGTGGAATTGTATGCTGGAGTTGATGGCTTTTGGATTGCAATTCAACACTATGACCAAGATTGACTCCAGACCAAAGAGTTGGAATTTTATTAAAAACAGATCAATAAGAAAAGGAATTTCTTCTGGTGCACAAATCTACATAGACAATGCAAATTTTAATAAATCTCAGAAAAAAATTTGTGCTACTGCAAATGTTTTGCTTGGTAAACTACCTGCAGTTTATTCCTTAAAAAGTCCAGTTTTGCTACTAAGTCTCTCTTATCCGCAATAACTGTACTGCTTCCTTCATTAGATATAACCATAATATCACCCTTGTGTTTCTGCACTACTATTCCGAACCTAACTCGATCTTTGTGCATGTTGTTATGGGGGACTCCTGCTTGGAGTATTCTCCTAGATTTACTGTGCCATGTGTCACAGTTCTCCCCTCAGTGTGCACACATACACACTAGGTTGAAACAGTCTGCAGCTGCCTTCCCTGGGACAGCAGGCTAAGGCTTGAAGGAGGCCTGATGCAGGAGACCAGGCGCTTCTGGATTTAATGAAGCTCAGACCCTGCCAGACCTCAGAGAAGTATCACAATCATCTGCTGTCGAGTTCACAGATGTTTTATGGGTTGTCTTTGTTGGGGCCAGAGTCTAAATCTGCTTAAATCCCCAGGCTTCATTGGTTGGGCCAAGAGGAAGCAGAAAGGCTGTGCTCAAACTGCAGTCACCATCACAGTTCTAACCCTTTCCAACAAGCTGTTTCCACTGCTCCTCCTAGAAGCCTTTCATATTAGAACCATCACAAAAATATCAACAATTATTACCATTCTTCATTTTATTAACTAAAAATGTATGTAATAATTTAATCGGTGTACTCAAAATTAAATGGAAAATATGTTAATTAACAAAAACTCAAATCTAATGAATACAATCAATATATAAGAAATCAGCAGACAGAAGATTGTTAATATATTTATTATGCTGTGTTATGTTTCTTTTGATAACTATAAGCTGTTCCCAGAACTGCCTTTTATTTAATTACAGGTAACATATTGTGTTCAGTGGTGTTTTAAGCAATTTAATATCTTATGGATGCTTTAGCTAAAGTGTTAACATTACATATGTCCAGAAGCTGTGCTGAGCTTATTAATTGTCCTACTAAGGTTACAGGTTAGGCAGTTGGGTTTCTAGATAATTTGTCCTATATTTAAATTTGTCAGTGAGTTTCGAGATGCTTTTAATATTAAATGACTCAATAACTTATACATTAAGTTATTACATTAAATTAAATCTAATCCCTATTTGTTCTCAGTAGCCATTTCCTGTACAAGACCAATGTGACTTAGTACACTTTTTCAAGGTGCCTTGTATTTGTTTAACATCTGACCTTGCCACACATTGGTGCAATTATTCAGAAATATAAGAAATATAAGAATGCTTAGTCGCCCTGGATCTGGAGCCCCAAAGGTGATGGATCAGCACAAAACTAAACAGGATGAGCTTGTTAATGATCTAAGGCAGTTGGGACCACAGTCACTAAGCACGGTATTGGCAATACATTGTGTCAGTATGGATTGACATTTTGCAGCACCTCTAATATCGTAGACTGAAATGTTGGAGGATCTGTGAAGATGTACAGGCCTGGGAGAAAGTACAGACAAAACCAAAATCAAGCTTTTGGCATCAACTCAACATGTTAAGTTTGCAGGAAGAGAAATACTGAATATGACCCAAAGTACAGCATCTCTACAATCAGGCATGAAGGTGAAAACAATTTTCTGTTAAGCATACAGGAAGACTTCAGCACATTGAGGGTCAAATTCATAGAACTTCTTAGAGAACACTGAAGTTAGATCATTAATGGGTGTTCCAACATGACAATGACCCAAAAACTTCAGCAACAAATGTGTGGCTAAAGAAGCAGTGACCTAGCCACTCCACACCACAATCCTATAGAAAAACTGAGGAGGGAGCTCGTGTTTGTTAACTAACTTGTAAAGCACGTTGTTCAAAGACGTGGCATGGGTGGGTCAAAATCATTCCTGAGATATGTGCTAACCTGAAGTATTGTTTTGCTTGGCACTCAAATACACTCTCTCTCTACACATTGTTCACTCTGTCACATGCAATTCAATTTATATTGTTTATGTCATGTGTGCGTGTTTTTAAATATTCCGCCTCCCTCCGTTAAAATACCTTAACAATTAGAGACTGTTCCATTCTTTTGTTTGTGAGCAAACTTGCAAATTGAGCAAAAATGCTTTTTTCCATTGTACATTGCTGCTCTTTTTATTGGTACTGCTGGATCGAAAACATAAAATACTTTTTTGTATTACTAGCTGCTAACAGGCTTGTTTTGGAGCTAGCTGATATACAGTCTCACCCTCTTCTTCAAAGTCACTGTCAGACTATGATTTGACAGTGCTGCTGTACAATTCACTTGAATTAATTAGAGCAATTAAATTCTGTTTTAATTATATAGTGCCAAATCACAATAACAGTTTCCACAAGTTGCTTTGTACTGTAAGGTAAAGACCCTACAATAACACAGAAAATAAAAGAGAGAGAAAACCCTAACAATCAGATTATACCACACTGCAAGGACCTTTGCTTCCTATGCTCCACTCCCCCTGAGTCTCTTACTTTCCTATCTAGTGCCTTATACAAAAAAGACCAAATAACTTGTGTTTTGAAAACTCTTACTCTTTATCATCGTCCAGATCGTCTCGCTCCTGAAAATACTGAGGGTTTTCTGAGCAGAGAGTATTTTCTTTATTATTAGGGAGACACACAAGCAAAGTTATTTATTTGTTGTGTTCCACCACAGAGTTACACATATCCAGACGACAGAGGGTAAAATCAAAATGTGGGAAAGGGACGACACGCTGATGTAAGTGCTTAATATGTAACAATGTTGGAGCCTTGTGTGGGAAAAGAACGAGAAGAAAGACAAAACATACAAGTACACACAATTACGCAAACACACATAGAAAATAATAGAATTTAATTTTCTTGGTCAGGGAGAATGATAGCTTTCTACTCATCCATAGATCCGCCGGCCTTGCTCATTGGGATGGCAAGTATAGCAACATGTATGTTTTTTTTTTCCAGTAGCCTACTTCACATTGGTATTTCCTGATAATATGTGACACAGATGATATTAAGCCTAGTGACATCTGGGTATGTTTCTAGTTATGTATTGCTTTCATGTTCCAAGGTAGGCATGGGGGGATAGCCTGGTGACCCTTTACTGGATGCAGGCCCTTGCCAGGATTCAACATCCGACCTATTGTTTCTTTGTTTTTTCTTCTTTTTTTTCTTTTTTCTTTTGAAAATAAAAATGGTAGGGTTTGACGGTAGGCCAGATCTCTGCTGGGGAAATAGGACCACAATATTCAGCATGATTTCACGAGACTGAGCCACAAATAGTAATATTTATAAAGTCTTGCCCAAACCCACCTGTAAACACACTTCCCAACAGCTGGATATCAATTTTCAAATATATAATTTACTTTTTTTTTTAAATAACTCATTGCTACACTGATACCAAATTACACAAAGAGAAATGAAATTCATATTAGTACTCCCAAACCTAAGTATTCTAGGCACTCTAGAGCTTTATGTTACTATTTTGTAACTTTCTGCATTAACAGCATAACCGTGGCAACTTTTAACTATTTCTACCGTTTCAGCTATGATAATTGTATCTGTGATAAATAAGAAAGGAAATAGAGACGTTGTATGCATAATCAGACTTTGTGTCTGTAGGAGTCATTTGGTGCAGCAGAGACAAACACAGGAACCACAGCGGCTTCACAAGCCCCTAATGGACGGATGAGACGCCTCTATCTAATGAATGCACTCATCATCTGTGTGTGTGTGTGTGTGTGTGTGTGTGTGTGTGTGTGTGTGTGTGTGTGTGTGTGTG
>NW_005187594.1:1085237-1105147 GCF_000239375.1 Pundamilia nyererei
GTGTGTGTGTGTGTGTGTGTGTGTGTTTGGGGGTGGGGGTGGGGGGCTATGGGTTTATTACAGGCTTTTGGTGTTGCAGCCAAACAGACGCCCCTCTTTTTTCAGTTGCAGTGTAGAACTGAAGAGACACATATTTTAAACACATGCTGTTTCATCTGCTTTTATCCCTCAGTCTCTTTGTCTTTTGTCTTTTCCGTCACAAACTACTAACTCTGAACCTCCTCACATTTAAATACATAAGCCTATATACCAACATGGTAATCAAACTAAACATGTTCTTAATATAATTAGTCTCACCATCTCAAGTTTGCAATTGCATAAAGAAACCATAAAGAAACCAGGGCTTTAAAGAGTCTTTAAGGAGTCAGAGTGTGTGCATACATTTTCTAAAAAAAAACAGAAACTCCTGTGTGTCTGTGTGTGTGTTTGTGTGAGTGTGTGCGTGACCTCTTTCATCCTTACTCCACCTCTGTGATGACGTGGCTTTATTTTGTCTTAAAGAAACATGTCTTCATATAAAGTTAAGCCATGTGGTCTCATAGGTGACGGGCTATGAAGAGGATTTTGTGTGCACTGAGCTTCAGCACCTTGTATTACACACACGTGGTGTTCAGGTCCACTGGAGTGTGGAGGTGCTATGTCCTTTCATCATTTTCTCCTCCGGTTTGTGTTTGTTTGCGTGTATCCTTTCATGTTTGCTACACCTCTGTGTTCACGTGGCTTGATTTTGTTTTGAAAACGCATGGATTAATATAGAGTTAAGCCATGTAGTTCTATAAGAACGACTTCTAGAACTGCGACATCCAGAAATGATTGTTCCTTTGTCAGGACAGTAAATAGTGGAAGTCAGAGTAAGGGCAGATAATTATAATACTGTTGAATCTCTGCCCCAATACATCACCAGAATGTTATCGTTCACCAAAACAAAAAATAAAAAATACAAAATCAATGACACAAGAGGTTCACCGGACTGACATCAGAACATGTTTTAGACAGTTGGTACAACAACATGGAAATAGAATCTACAGAACATGGCAGACAAAACGAACAGTCATCTATATTACAGTAAAATGTAATTTCCCGAAAGGACAACTCACTCAACTTATTCCAATAAGACAAGGTTATTCACTTTATATAGAATAAATAAGAAATATTTCATATCAAGAAACTTCTCTTTAGTTTTTTTTTCCTGTTAGCATCCCCTCTGACAGATTTACACACAAAACGATGTACGACGAAATGAAGTCTTTGAGGCATGCGCAAACCATGTAAACATTTGTGTAAATAGAGGATTTGTTGATGCTTCGGAGAAACGGCAGGGTTCTCTTCTTGCTAAAAAAAACCATCTGGCCATACAAACCCATTATAATTTTTTGTAAAAAGGAGTAGATGTATTGTATATGTATTTTGGTTCACACACAAACTCCCCCCCCCCCCCTCTCTCTCTCTCTCTCTCGCTCTCTCTCTCTCTCTCTCACACACACACACACAAGCGCTCGCGCGTGTTGTTTATTTCCCATCCATAAAACTGCTACGGGACGCCATTTAAGTATACCGACACTACAAAAACGCAGTCCGGCTCTACAACACGGCCTACTTATGTGTTAACATCCAAATCAATAAAGTTCTACATAAAATGAAGAAAACACTCGAAGATATAAAATCTGCATACTAACCTAAGACGTTTTTTTTACTTTCTGTCTGTTGCTCTAGACTTAAACTTGTAATGGGACCTGCAGACATGTATTTATTTTCAGCTTTATTTATTTATTTTTATTGCACCAAGTTTCTGGTAGTAAATAGAAACCAGTGTTGCGCACGCATTCAACACAATTCGTTTCATGAGAGAGAATGCCTTGCATAGCAGTTGATACACGACAATTTATAAAAATAGAAAGGACTTGGAAAAAAGACTGACGATGGTAAGCAGACGAACGTTATATCCTTGTTTTCAGTCTGAAATGTGCACAGCTGAGCTGGAAGTTTAATTTGATGGAAAGGGTTGATTTATTAAATAAATAATAACTGTCGTGAGTCCTCTTCTTAACTAACTCTAAACTCTTGTGACGTCAGGCTACTGATCAGCCGCCGCCGCAGCGCATGAGCCACCCTAAAAGCAAGCCGAACGCCGAGATCCCAGGGATAGACTGACCCGATGGTCAGACAACCGGAAAACAAACGGCTATTGGCTGCTTGTATCAGCTTCAACTATCAGGCGCTATGTAATTAAATCCTGCCAGAAAAAAAGAGTGGGTGGGGTGGGGGAGTACAAATACAAACGAACAGCAACGCGCTTGTGTGCGAGCTGTGGGTGCTTTTCGTGCTTGTTAGTGACCGGGTGAAATCCCATTTTCAGCACTTCAGCACACACCTCTGGTGTCAATAAACAATCAATCAACTTTCTGCACATTTTATCTTGAAGAATTTAATCCGATACCAAATTGCATTACTGTATAATAATTGCTAGCTTAATAAGAACTCGGTAGAAAGTAATGGCAACAAAATCTTTGAATTCATCAATCTATTAGTCTGATCCGAAGGTTTACACTGAGTCAATCTGAGTGCTTTGAAAGATTGGCCGCCGAAACAAACTCAATTTTTTACTATCGCAATCGCCTAATAGGAAATAATCCAGAAGTTCCAGGAAATTTCCAACTCTGAAAATTAGACGTTCCTAATACTTCAGCTGCAGCGTCATATGCGCTTGTTTGGGATCATACTTAGATTGACATCACGTTTGGCTCACTCGGAAAGTTAAAAGAAATTGAAGCAGTAGATGTGCATGTACATTTTTGCAGTTCTTGGGAATGTGAGATGTGTGTGTGCATGCATGCGTGTCTGAGCGTTTATGTCCTGCTAGTCCTTGGATTGGTCCTTATTTTGTTTCTTCATTTTCATCCTCCGGTTCTGGAACCAGATCTTCACTTGCCGCTCTGTCAGATTGAGTGCGCGTGCCACCTCATGTCGCCGATCGCGCGTGAGGTACATGTTGAACAGGAACTCCTTCTCCAACTCTAGCGTCTGGTATTTGGTGTACGGACAACGTTTCTTTCTGGAGGAACGTGCATGAAGCCAATTGGCCGATGGGTCATCTGCAGGAAGAAACGACAGAAAAAAAATCATCGATTAAAAAATGGAAATTGATAATCCATGTAGTCACTCTAACACTATTTTGTGTTCACGACATCTTGAAGACAACACTAGACTCAGCAAATGACACTTTTATGCACGTTATTAATAACACATAATTTGGACATAAGTAAAACCATGGCCCTTTTATATGGCATCACATCAAAGCCACGCGGCCTTCTTTCCATGAATACCCTCCAGTATGCAGATGAAAAATGACAGAGGATTAAAGGGGGGAAAAAAACAGAAAAAGAAGAGAAAAGAAAAACTCGGACTACCATGCTGATTTCCTTTTTTTCTTGTTGGTTAATTTTTTAAAATCATTATTGAACTCATTTGTACCTCACATTGGCTTCACGCGCCATTCAAGGAGGAAACTATCGATAACAAGAAAACAAAACAAAAAAGCAAGGCAAAGTTGAATGCACTAGGAGTAAGCACTGTCTCTATATGTGCAGCTTAATCTAATTTTATGACAAAAAGAAAGCAAACACACAAACACACATTGGTGAAAGTGTTCTATCTTTTAGTTTTTTGTAAGGATTATGATTTGAATAGAGCGCTAAATCCATCGCTTGTGTAGCAATTGTTCCTAAATTTCCTAGCTGTGGGAAATCTATAATCCAGAAAAAAATGTTATCCTTTGCTATTCATTAAGCGTACTGAGATTTGGCTCTTTTGAGTGCAGTAGCAGAAATCTGAATGAAAACTAAATGTTTTTGTTTTCGATGAGAACATAATGAATTTATCTCAGTTATTTCCCTCGTTGTCTTTGCATCGCCTCCTTGTTTGCCAGGCCACTGTGCCCCCACCACCCCTGCTTCCCATCACCACAACCCCGTTTATAGCATTCAGGACAATGTAATTAGCCTTAAATTCTCGTTTAGCAGGCATGGGTTTGGTTTGGGGCTCAAAGCTATGTCGTCGTCGTCGTCCCCCCCCCCCCAATCTCCACTATGAGGCAGGTTGTAAAGGTTGTAAGGAGTCTCCCAGCATCTCAAGTTTCTAAAGGATAGTTAGAGATCAAAACAAAGCCCCCTACTCAATTTATAATGATAGTGCTTTTTTCCATCTGAAAGAAAATTGCGCATCCATAGCTCGTTCTGGTACATTTCCATTTTTATATGTTCTAAATAAAATCTTTAACCAAGCGCAAGCATTTCCTGTGGTTAGGTCAGAGTCTTCCTCCATTAAGTCAAACCAACAAACGGAAACGCCTAGCAGTTAGAATAACTACACTTTAACAAAGAAAAAAATACATCCAATGTTACCAAGTCAGGCCTTAAAACTCCAAACAAGACAAATAAAAACTCAGTTTTAAAAGCCATAAAATGCCATCAGCAATGATAAAAATGTGGGACGCACAGGGGAAAACAAGAGCATGCTGCGATTATTTCCTTTAAAGCTGCTGTTCATTCGTTGCAGTGTTATTCGATTTTATTTCATTTAAAGGAAATCAGAGAAACAAACCACAAATGAAGTCTAACCATCAGTATGACCTGGAAATAGTTACTCTTTCTGAATCTTTCTGATTCATCCTTGCACCCACCAGCAGGTCTCCAGCAGGTGCTATGTCCTTTCATCATTTTCTCCTCCGGTTTGTGTTTGTTTGCGTGTATACGTCCTCCTTTCACGTTTGCTACGCCTCTGTGTTCACGTGGTTTGATTTTGTCTTGAAAACACATGGCTTAATATAAAGTTAAGCCATGTAGTTCTATAAGAATTACTTATAGAACTGCGACCTCCAGAATAGGTTGTTCCTTTGTCAGGAGAGTAAATAGTGGAAGTCAGAGTAAGGGCAGATAATTATAATTCTATTGAATCTCTGCCCCAATACATCATCAGAGTGTAATTCGTTATTGTTCACCATAAAAAAAAAGTTAAATCAATGACACAAAAGGTTTTCCGGACTAACATTAGAACGTGTTCTACAAAACGTAAAGAAACATGTAAAGAAACATGAGGTATAACGACTTGGTAATTAGAATCTACAGAAGATGGCAGACAAAACGAACAGTCATCTATATTACAGTAAAATGCAATTTCTTGAAACGACAACTCACTCAACTCATTCTAATAAGACAAGGTTATTCACTTTATATACAATAAATAAGAAATATTCCATCCATCCATCCATCTTCATCCGCTTTATCCAGGGCCGGGTCGCGGGGGCAGCAGCCTAAGCAAAGAGGCCCAGACCTCCCTCTCCCCAGCCACCTCCTCCAGCTTATCCGGGGGAATACCAAGGCGTTCCCAGGCCAGCCGAGAGATATAATCTCTCCAGCGTGTCCTGGGTCTGCCCCGGGGCCTCCTCCCGGTGGGACATGCCTGGAACACCTCACCCAGGAGGCGCCCAGGGGGCATCCTTGTCAGATGCCCCAACCACCTCAGCTGGCTCCTTTCGATGTGGAGCAGCAGCTGCTCTACTCTGAGCCCCTCCCGGATGGCCGAACTTCTCACCCTATCTCTAAGGGAGAGGCCAGCCACCCTTCGGAGGAAGCTCATTTCTGCCTCTTGTATCCGCGATCTCGTTCTTTCGGTCACTACCCACAGCTCGTGGCCATAGGTGAGGGTAGGGACGTAGATCGACCGGTAAATTGAGAGCTTCGCTTTTACACTCAGCTCCCTCTTCACCACGACGGACCGGTGCAGCGTCCGCATTACTGCAGCTGCAGCCCCAATCCGTCTGTCGATCTCCGGCTCCCTTCTCCCATCACTCGCGAACAAGACCCCGAGATACTTGAACTCCTCCACTTGGGGCAGGAACTCATCCCCGACCCGGGGTGGGCACTCCACCCTTTTCCGGCTCAGAACCATGGCCTCAGATTTGGAGGTGCTGATCCTCATTCCCGCTGCTTCACACTCGGCTGCGAACCATTCCAGTGCGGACTGGAGGCCCTCACCCAATGAAGCCAACAGAACCACATCATCTGCAAAAATCAGAGATGAGATTCTGAGGCCACCAAAGCGAAAGCCCTCCGCCACTTGGCTGCGCCTAGAAATTCTGTCCATAAAAATTATGAACAGAACCGGAGACAAAGGACAGCCCTGGCGGAGCCCATCACCCACCGGGAACGAGTCCGACTTATTGCCGGCAATGCGAACCAAGCTCTTGCAACGGTTGTATAGGGATCGAATGGCCCGTAGCAATGGGCCAGACACCCCATATTCTCGCAACACCTCCCACAGGACACCCCGAGGGACACGGTCGAATGCCTTCTCCAAGTCCACAAAACACATGTAGACTGGTTGGGCAAACTCCCATGCACCCTCAAGTATCCTGGAGAGGATAAAGAGCTGGTCCAGTGTTCCGCGACCAGGACGAAAACCGCATTGTTCCTCCTGTATCCGAGGTTCGACTAACGGACGAACTCTCCTTTCCAGCACCCTGGCATAGACTTTCCCAGGGAGGCTGAGGAGTGTGATCCCCCTGTAGTTGGAACACAGATGGGGACCACCCACCCATAAGAAATATTTCATATCAATTAACTTCTGTTTAGTCTTTTTTTAGTCATTTTTTTCCTGTTATCATTGCCCTTCCCAATTTAACATTTGAGGTGGCTGCTCCTCCCTGAGACTGTTTCTCTTCCTCCTAAGTGTGGAGTTTGTCCTCCACACCATCACTAAGTGCTTGTCATATAATCATCTAAGTAATCTTGTAGGGTCTTTAAAAGATAAAACACCTTGTGATTACTGACATTCTGATCTGGATCCCATTTTATATTTATGTATAATAAATTGTTTTAATAATTAGATATCAAGCAACTTTTTGAGTTTGAAATGAGTAAATACAATTAGGATATTAACTCTCCTGCATTTCATGGTGACATTTGCAATTGGCTTGAAGTTGACCTCTATTGTAGTTTGCCACATCCATATTGACTTCCTGATGAAGGCTCTTTGGGTCCGGTTGGTCTTGTACAGTTCTAAGCATTCCAGGATTCATGTGTGAGCCATTCACTCATAGGCTTTCTTGTAGTCAGTCCAGGTGGTGCATGATTGGTCAGTCTCATGTTGCAGACAATGACTGCTCTAGCTACCAGTAGCTGATGTTTTGCCCCTCTGATGTTTCTGCCAGTTCCTGTCTGAGGTCGAATAATTTATTGAGCCATATGCCTGTTCATAGCTCCTATGATGCCTGACACTATGGTTCTTCTGTGCTGCCAGAGGCTCATGGAATATAGTTAGCTTTTTTAGCCAGTACGTGTGAAAGACGCTAAGGACTGGTACTGTCCAACTCTTCATATTTGAAACTCTTGAGATGACTGGTGTTGTGAACTGACACTGTATATAACCAGTGGGTGGCATGATGGGCTATGGCCGTCATTTGTATGCAGTCTATAGTAATCTTGCAATGCTTGAAACTCTGGGTTTTGAAGATGATTGCATTATCTAGAATCTGTCTCTGCTTGGATTTGACAGAAGATATAATTTAGGTTTCTCTTCTGTTCTCCCTGCAAGTTGAATTATAGTTAGTGGCCATTGTCAGTAAATATGTCCTTAATACCTTCTGGAATTAATTTCCTTCAACAAAAGCAGCATGTAGAGGATTTATTTCAATGCAGAACAAAATATTGTCCAGTAAAGTGATGAGGCTGGTGGGAACTAGGGGGGTGAGAGCTTTTGTCACTGTAAAGTGTGTGCTTTGCATTCCCTGGGTGTATATTCACCTCTACGACCATTCATTACCCTCAGAGCTGTGCCGTGACGATGGCTGTCACCCAGGATGACAAACCAATTGAGGAGTGGGAGAGTTTGGAAAGGGCTGAGTTAGTGTAGACATCTTTTTTCTAATATATGGGAAGTCAGAGAGTATCTCAATAGAAAGAATAAGGCTGGGGTGGGGTGTTGCTTGTATAATGGTAACCCTTGCTTGTATGTTAACTTTAAGTTTTCTGTAGGTTACATCCACATAGTTGCAGAAGCCTGGTGTTCATGGACAGGCGCATGGATGAAAAGATTTACGTTCCCTTAAAGCTGCCTGCTATAGCCCATGGCCCTGCAGCTGATGTTCAGTTGTTAGCATGTGGGTCTTTGCCTAGGTGTGTGTGTGTGTCTACTTTGATGAATGCATGGAAACAGCAACTGAAACAGTTAAGATAAATATCCCATCCAGTCTCTTTTTCTCTGTGTGTCTTCCTCCCTTTGCAATTTCACCCTAATAGTTCCAGAAATTGACCTCTCATATATCCCAAAGGCATGTTATTACATTTCCCAGAGTCATATTTTATCCCGCTCCCATACTTCCCCATCCCCATCCACCGCCAACACTTATACCCCATCTCACCAACAGCAACACGCCAATTAATGGGGTTGTTTACTCTGTGTTATAAGTTAATAAAGTTCAAGGTAATAACTTTGTCAGCCTGCTTGGCAGCAAAAGCAGAAGCACAAAGACTGGAGTGTAATCTTGTAGTTTATTCTGGAAAGCAGCCCAGTGCCAGCAGCATAAAGAGAAATCTGTAGCTGTAGACTGGCATTAACTGGATAGGATGTTTTCAAAGGTAGCATTCCAGTGATGTTATTCACATGGCGACCATTTTAAATACTCAGCCATAATCTGAAGATAGACTACATCATGCAGACACTCATTTTTATATATTCCTCCCTGAAAACAAGTTAAAGAGGACAGGTACAGTTTATTAGACTGATTTCACAAGCAAAGCTAGTCTTAGAACCTGGCTATCACAGCATGTTCATTTTCAGATCTACAAGGTTGGATCGGGGAAACAGTCAAGTTTTTCATGTTGATAAAAAAAAATGTCAAGAATGTTTCTGTGGTTGACGACACATGAATGCCAAAAAGTAAAACTTTTTCAGAATTCTTCCAACACCAACCATCTGTTCAAAATTCCTTATTACTATCAAATAGGGGAGGAATTTTGCCGTGCTGTAGCTGACACATTTAAGTATATAATGTCAACATTTTCAGGGGAATCTGGTTACTGTGGAGGACTGCATTGTTAGGCATTTATATGTGACCACTTCTATCTGGTATAAGACCCAGTGTTACGTGAATAATAACAGAAAGTACATTTTAATGTTCTAATTTCATGAGTACACAATATGTAACATGCCTGTTTGTGAGTTTTAAAGGTGCTGAAAATTTTATTTTGCTACCTTTGGAAATTAATGGTTCCTTGCTTCCCTGTTTCCAAGCTAAGTTAAGCTAATAAACGTAATATGTATCCTATATACATAAACATGGTTTCAGTCTTCTCATTTTACCCTTTTCAAGGATGCAAATAAGAATGTCCCTAAAATGCCTAAAGATGTAAAAGAAAGTTATTCCAAACCAAAGCGTTTTGAAAATGACAAATGCAAATCACCCAGTGTGTTTCCACTCAAACTGCTTTACTAATTACTCCAAAAAAAAAAAAAAGTCGCGCGGGGAGGCTCAATCAACGCAGTGTTGTGACGCCACCATTTTGAAATGTCCACGTTATGAAAAAGAGAAAAGGCTTTCACATGCTGCTTAGTATGGCTCCCACTACCTGAAACATTAAGTCACTGCAATACGGACACAAAGAGAACACAAATCAACCAGAGGAAAAAAGTCTCTATGGCTGCTTTTTGAACCCTATAAGACAGCTCAGAGAGAAACTTTTTTTTCTATTACTCATTCAAACAGGGGAACAGAGGAACTCTTCAGGAGGAGCACCTTCACGAACACCACGGCGCTACGAACGGAAAGTCTAATAATTCAGACTGGAGCCTGCTAGCCTCCATCCTGTCTTTAGACTAGCTCACTGTTCTGATGGATAGCGTGCTCAATCGCAGTAATAAGCTGGCTGTGCATGTGTATGCATATGTGTGTGACTCTAGTGTAGTATTCGTGTATATATACACTAAACGTGAATGTGTGTATATATGAATGTGTGTTTCTTTGTGACCATTTTTTTCTTATTAAGGCCACAATAGAGACAGAGGTCTCCCGCTCTTTCTCGCACACTGATGTTCCGACTCCTCTGGTAGATTTGTCAGGAGGGAGTTGAGAAAGGGAAATAAACTCCGGCGTCAGTTAAAAAGAAATTATACATTCATTTGAATCTCTTTCTAGGGTACGGTTTTCTTCTGTCCCATCCAAAAAGTCAAGAAACTTTGGAAGAGAACTGTGAAGAGACCCAGCATCAAATGCTGTTGTTAAAAAAAGCAAACAATCAGAAAAAACACAAAGGAACAAAAGCACATAAAAGAAGAGGAGAGAAAAAAGACCGTCCTGCACTTCTCAAACTACCAACGGATTTATAACAAGATGACTGTGATTTGTGGAAGTTATTTTTACATATACGTTCATATAACCACCAGACTACAGACCACAATAAGGTCAGTAGAGCTGTGCCTGGGTTGAAGTATTACGCAGCAGGAAAGGGTAATTTTAACAAAGTTACAATTCAATTAGCTGTTTGTTTGATGCTTTGAGATTAACCTGATTTGAAGGCTGCAGTAATTTATATATTATTGGGTGATTTCTTTTAAAAAGTAAATAAATAAATAAAACTCGCTAGTACATAAAGAACACACAAAATTAAATTAATTTAGGATATATATTCATTGTGTTTCACGTTGTAGCTGGCAAAGCTCGAAGCCATTGAGGAATTTACATGGGCCTAGGTGGGACGATTTATACACGCTGTGAGAAGGCAGAGTGCACGTCCTGACTGTCCAGCTCTGATGTGAATCTAACAAAGTGTAGCCAGACTTAGGCTGACTTAGAGGCCTCTGCGCCACAGATGCTGGCGGCTCGGAGCTCTGCGGCTAGGTCACTGACCTTTCATGATTTTTAAAAAGAAACCGGGTTCGACAATCTGGTTTGTAGTCTTTTGTCTTCTTCTTCCCATTTATAAGCGTACAACTAACAAGAGAAACGGTAGACGCGCGGGGCGTGGGGGGCATAAAATGGGTAATGCGTAAATGCGAAGGATTGGAAGCAGAAGGGTCCAGGGACAATATCTTAATCTATCTCAAAGAAGATTTGGTCTTTTTGAAACAGGATAGTAATGCGTATGTCAATCTGAATGTAACACAAACAAACTACCTTCTGTGATTTCTGTCGGGTTGATAGATTTAAGGACGAAGAGGAAAAAAAGTGCCAAATAGGCTAGAAGTTTTCCAACTGTTAGTCTTAATAATCTTTCTTCCTAAATTGACTTTGAAGCTTTTTGGACTCACCGCCCTACCGCGCGCTCCAAACCTTTTAACGTGTATATAATACGCATCATTTGCGCAAAGCTGTGACAAGCTTTTGCCAGACGGTCAACACTATCGTAAGCACTATGAGTCACTTTGACGGTCTCTTTTAAGGCAATACCAGGGTCACCTTTAAAGCAAGCAACATTATAATACAGAGTGTTGCTCGTAATATCTTTAGCTAATTTAACAGCTTTAATAAAATCGTATGCATCACTTGCTAGTCACTGACACATTTTTTAAAGAACTGTTAAAGTCTGAAAAAGTTGCGTCCCATAATCCATTTAAAAAATGTTACTACAGGCGCCAGCTGCAAATACAAGGATGACATGAGCCAAAAAACACAGTAAAGTTAGAGAGCAGACGGTGGGGGCACTTCGGCCTCTCCAGTTCTTTGTTCTAGTTTTATGGCGGCATTAAAAGCATTTACAATCACCCTCCCTCGTCTTGTTCTCTCCCACTATCACGCGTTATTTCCTGCTTTAATAACTTACTTTGATCCAGGCCATCTTTGTCCTCATTCCCTTCACTAATGTCCTTGTTTTCTTCGAACCCTGTTCCCTGGATGGCGGCCGAATGGTGGCTAAGCTCCCGCGCTGCCGTGGACGCTGACTCCAAGATGTATGTTGTGGGCTCGTGCTGATGCTGTCCCATGATTTTGGATGCGATCTCCCCACCGAGATGGCCAAGCTGAGGCTCCAGCTTGACCTGACCCGTTTGGCCCTGTACCGGACCAGACTCAGAGCTCCGCGGCGCACAGTCCAGCCATGAACGTATGTACCGTGTGTCCGCGGCGGGCACGTGCTGCGCGGGGATGTAGGGATGGTAGACAGCGGGGAGGCCACTGGCTCCGTGGTGTGGATTAAATGGGCTCCATGATGACGAGAAGACTGGAGGCTTGGGCTGGAAACTGCAGGACGGATAGGAATCGGGATGGGGATGCTCCGTGTGCGCAGCAGCGCCACCCGGCAGCCTCCCACTCGCGGACGCAGCGGAGCTCGAGCCGGAATATTGGGCGCTAGGAAAGCGAGTCTGGGATGAGAGTTCATCGCTCTCGTGACTTATGATGGAGTCCACGTAATAGTTGCTCAAAGTCCCAGAAATGGACATTCTCGGGCATTATCTGTGAAACGCCTCGAGTTCACTAAATAGAAAACAAGACAAGAGACATTACGAGATTTCCTTCTTTTGCCTCTCTTTCTTTTTCTTCTTCAATTCTGTGCTTTGGTAGGTTGCCCCCTCCCTTTCTTACTTCGTCTCTCTGCCTCTCTATCCCTCCCCTAGTCCCTTTCTTTCGAAACAAAGTGCTACAGCCCTACAGCCTAGCACTGTGCACGGGGGTTTGTCAAGTCTGTGAGCGAGGCGAAAAGTGATTGGCCGTTTTTTTTCTTCTAACCTGAAAAAAAGCGTCAATGAAGCGTAAATCACGCATGCACAAGCCCCCACCCCCTACCCCAGATAGATGTGCAATATGCAAAATGAAGGCTATTTCCGAATATCTTGTCAATGTATTTACTGCTGCTTTCGATCTAGAATGATATAAAACCGTTAAATTATGTTATGTCTGGACTGTATGTATGAACTGTAAAGCAGAGACAATGGCTGACAAATAAGTAGTGCCAAATGAATGAAAAAAAAAAAACTAAATCAATTCCTGGATCGAGGAGTGTGCTTTTAAAATACCAGTAGTATAAGTGCCAATAGTCCTCAACTTAAGGAGAGTTAACACAGATATTTTCTATCCTAGACAAGATAGGCGGTAAAATTCACACCTATGTGTGTTTTTCATCGTTTACTTGACTCCTGGATCTACTTGGCAGCTTCTCTGAGAATTCTAGAGCGTTTTTATTGACAGATTAACAGCCAGTTGTGTTAACGAGCGCCATTAAATCGGGTCCTGCGTGGTTAGGTCGCTTGTCTTTATAGCGCAAACTACTTCAACTACTTTTTTGAGTCTGTTTAATACCATAATAAAATCCTAGATCGTGCCGGCTGCTTTGGTTTTTATTGAGTTGATATATGGCCTGTGGTGGTGCGGATTGTAAACGCAACTGGGGCTGTTGAATCTTTCCTGCTACTCCGGTACAGGGTACTTTACACTCAGCGGTCAGCCTGCTATGGATAAACATAACTCGGTCCGGAGCGCAATGAGGGCACCGGGAAGAGAAGCTGGAACGGACTTTTGTTTCATGGAACCGGTGGCGACTTCTTTGGCTGAATTATTTGGGATGAAATCCGCCGGTGTGCTCGAAACCAAGAAGCTGAAGAGCAGCTGCAGTCTGTGCTGATCGGAAGTCCTAACATTTGACTTGCAGCTGACCTGCAAAGTCACCGGGCTTGTAAGTCTTTGCATTTATTTATAATTACAGACTTGGAGTCTTTGACTCGTTCAGGAAGTCATTCTAGTACTCAAGGGTATAAATCCGGTCTGTGCATCGTGTATGGAGCTAACACGACAATTGAATATGAAATACAGGTTGCTTGTTATTAAAGCTGTTATTTACCAGGTGAAAGATGGACTATAGCGCAGCTTTCATATATGCTGAGGAGACGATTCTGAGCAATGGCTGGTGAATGTTCATTTCAGGAGAAGAAATGCAAATACAAACCCAACAAACCTAGAGTCCTTCAAACATGACTGACTCTGGCGCACAGTTTGGTATTTGAGCTTGAATTCACCACATTCCTCTGAGCTTTTGTGTTAAAGCACTCATTTACAACTTCGTTTGAAAATGAAAAAGAAAAAGAAATAAAAATATAAACTGTATTAAAAAAATCTAGCTGTTCATGCTCAATCAAATATGTTCTAGATAAAGTTACTGTGACCCAGATCGCTTTTATCCACAAGAACAAGTAATGAGGTGCGTTGTGAAGCAGTGTAGCACATTGCCACATACGTGCCAATTAACCGGACAGTTCAAATTGTTAAGCATTAATTAGCATTATTTTCGATATGTTTAGAGTAGAAAAATACATACTGTTTTGCAGGCATAAATGCTAGGGATATTTTTCTTTTTCAGACCACAGGCTGTGGGAATTTTAATTGTCGGTGGGCCTCCGCCCTGCAGGGCGTTCTGCCAACTCGAGGAGTTAATTGGAGACAGTGGTGCTGAAAAAGCTAAAATAATTTTTCTGCAAACCACCTTAAATTTCAACATCTTCAGTGTTATGACTAAAGAGAGTTTTGGAAAATAACCTTCATAGACACACAAACAAAATCCAACACCGTCATGCTCGTTTTGTTAACATTGCCCATACCCAATTAGATGTTCTCTTCAAATTTCCTGTAGAGAAAATATTTCCCATCTGACATGGCACAGATTGGCACAAAAGCATGAAACAACTGGAAAGACGTCGGTAACCAAAAAACACAATTTCACTGCGAAAACTGAGCATAATGAAGTACATGTGCAAATTCAGCCTCGTCTGTTCAACTGTTATGTTCTTTATCCATTTCCAATATCTCAAATTTTCTGTTTTGTGTGTTTGTTTTTTTCTGTTTAATATTATCTTAATATCGATCGCAGGAGTCATTTAGTGAGAATGAAGCCAGCTGAGTCAATTAAAAAATAAAGTGTAAGAAAGCAATTTACATGCATGATGAAGATGACTTTACTTCATGCATTTCTCTATTTTCAGATATTGAAATTGAAAAGAAAATGATCGCAGTGTGCCGGATATACTAAAGTGAATATTTTTAAGTAAACCTAGTTTGTTTTTCCCACAGTGAAAGCTCCACAATCACATTGTAACCAATTACAAATTAGATCTAAAGTTAAAGGTATTTTGGCTGTTAATCACAATAAAGTTAAAATTAAATAAATGTAGTCGGTGGGGTAAGAAAAAAAACGTGAACTTAACAATTTTCTAAATTATTTTGTCGCAAAACAAAACAAAAACAAAATAATAATAATATATAAATGTAGCACTGACACAGCTAAAATGTCATTATGCAGATATTTAATATTTCAGAAAAGCAGCTCAAATCATCGACTTGCATACATTTTTTTCTTTTCTTTTTTAAGGGTAAATATTATTTTTAAATTACTTTTAATTTGTTTTTAGTTTTACTTAGATAAAATATATTCATTAGCCCTTTGATCTGATTTTTTTTTAAAATCAACTAGTCCCTGTGGTATTTGTATTTAATTTAAAATAGAATCGGTCGGTTAATTGTCCAGTCGGTTAGTTTCCCTGGGTGAAAGAGGTCTCAACATTCTGTCTCAGGAACTTTTAATATTTAAATATTTAATTTCCCCTCATACTGGCATTTTTTCTTCATCCGCTGTTCCTTTTTTTCCTAAACGGCGGAAACGTTTTGAAAGGAGCGCAAAATAGGCAATAACATACATTTCATTATCTTCTGAAATAGAGTGAGGGTCTCAAGTATTCTCCGTTACATTAAAAGAAACACAATAACCTTTTTTCCTGGAATATGCATAATGAGTTAACACACATACAGACATCGTTTCCTCTTCTGTTCAGTTCTTTCTGATATTAAACTGCAGTTTCAATTTTGTTTGTAGAAGTAGTCTGTTTAAATAGGCATGCGTCACGTGGTCACATTAATATTTTTAGTGTAATGTAATTAATATGTTTTTAAATTGAATTTCTAAAAATCAAAAAAATCTCAAATATTATGAACATTGAGTACAAAACCAGAGGAACAGACTGTTTCAGTGTTAATTCTACAAGAAAAAAATTCCCAAATGTGATAACAGATACTGCAAAAATTAAACTATCAGATTAACACTGATGCATGCTTCTGGTGGAGGTCAGCGTTTACCACTCCAGTAATGGCGGTGTAATAATAAGTCTAAAAAATTAAATAAGATAATAATAAATAATTAAAAGAAATCATTAACACTTACTCATGTGATTTACAATGACTCATTTAGGCTTTATATTCTTATTAAAGGTAACGGTTGTTACCTTACAATAAAACCTGCTGAGTATGATAACCTGTGTGATTGATGTGATCTATATATTTTAATAACGACCACGTGGCTGAACGTCGTAGATCATCATATTTCTTAGCTGAAAAGCTTAAGGAGGCTTTCAAAGGATTCAATACGTCCTATACATTCACCTATTCACACAAGCGGTTTTTTATGCTTAAATCTTTCTATCTAACACTGATAGATGCATCGGACCAACTTGGAGTTAGTATCGTGCCCATGTTTGACAAACAAACCAGCAACGTTAGGATGACTAGATGACCGCTCTCCCTCCTAATCTACAGCCACAGTGAAGTCAGTATTAATCATTAGTTAAGCAGCAGGAAAAAAGTAGAAACATATCGTTATGCTGGACGGGCGACAAGTAATGTCTGGAAACATCTCAACTATAGTACAGCTGCTGATAATTCATCTTGTATCATTTGACTCAAATAGGGATATTGTTAATAAGTCCACGATATCTTTTAGTTTAGGCACTTCGTTGCTCTAGGGATGATAGTCGTGCTGCTGATGTAATTACAGTATCTTAAAAATCTACAGGAGACCAAAATTATGGGTCTGTTAAGGAGGGTGCAGATTATAAAAAACAAAGCATTTATTAAACACATTTAAAGGATTTATTTTATTTTTTGCCTGGCTTAGTAATTCGTGATTTGGTACCATCACTACAATCATTCTTTTATTGAGAATAGAGATTTATAAATCTTAGTTAAATGCATGCTTTTGCTAACATTTGTTCTACAATACATAGCCTCAGAGGACATTTTTGCAAGCAGTATTGAAATCCTAGACAATGTTTGAATATGAATATCTCAAAAAAAACTATTAAAGCATCAATCTTTCAATGGCTTCTCTCACCACAAAATTAAATCAGGGTCTGTGGAAATGTGGAAATAAACGACTAAATAAAACCGCCCTGTAAAGTCGCATATTTTAGCACACACTAATAAAATTAAACGAAATCACATTGCAGAAGACAGCTAGTGACAATTTTTGAATAGCATATAGTTGTATTACATAATAACGCAAAGACAAAAATGTAAAATACTTTTTACCATGAATTTCTTCTAAAAAGAGTTTTCAAATGGCACTTTATTTATAACTGATTATTTTAATATAAACATATTTTTTTATTTTTCAAGACTGAAGGCATGCACATTGCCCTGGAGATGTCTTATGCTGCACATCCTTTCCAGCCCTCTCTCTGTCTGACTCTATGGAAGTCCTCTTCTCCTTCTTTAGTATCCAGCCTCATATGCAAATCACTATAATCGCTTTCCTTTGCCACCCATCGCTTTGCTGTATGCCTTGCCTCAGAGTACTCTTGTCTACTTTCTTTATCTCCTTGACTGTCCCATTTTTTCTTTGTTCTTCCTTTAAGTATTTTCCTGTTCTTTCTTATTTCACCAAGTCTCCTTGTTCTCTTTCCTGTATCCAGAGGGCATACCAAATACCTTCTTGCCAGTTTCCCCGTCACGTAGTAAGTCTTCCCCACCACCGAGAGCCTGTTTCAACTCCTGTCTGAACTCTGTGTAACATTTTCTTTCTTCTGCTTGCACCACTTAATGCTTGCCTGGGCCTTCACACACTTCCGTTGCTTCATTTCCAAAGTCATCCTACAGATCACTATGCAATGCTGTCTAGCTGCTCTCATGGTTTTGGGTTTTCGACTCAGTTTGTGGACTTTTGAATTCTTCTTTATCATTTTATTCTCCATTTGGTTCTTAGTTTGCTTATTATTGGTTGACACTTGCCTAGGCATCTTGAGTCTTAAGTTCTTTGGCTCACTTAATATTCTGCTTCAAAATATTTGGTTTAGTCTGTTCCTATTTTTTCTCAGTCTTTCCCTCCTTGTCTCAACTTGTCTGTCAATGTCTCTGTGTTTAGTTACATCCTGTTTTATTTTGTTAACCTCTTGACTCATTTTTGTTGTGTTTCATTTTGCTTCCCCTATTTTGTTAATGTGATTAGTTTCAGCTTTTTCACTATTTTGCCCCACCCATGTTGCTTTTGCCTGATTAGCCTCTAATCTATCTGAATCCTTTGTTAGTCTGTTCTTGTTCTGTTATTCTGATTGCCTGCTGATCTGTTTCTGCATGTTTTTCCTGTTGGTTTTCTCCATGTTAGTACTTTGCTTATTGGGCTCTGTTCTTTTTCCAGAAGTCTCAGCCTCAGTTGAGATGATATTTTTGTTTGTTAAATATATCTGCAGTTCTGCACATGGATCCACATTCTCCTTAATTCCTTAAAGCTACATTTGCCCCTGCAACTACGGTTTCATATCTTTTTCAGATTGTACTTTCTGCATAAAATGTGGTCCACTCTCATGCAACATGCAGTGTTTCTGTCTCTCCTTGAAGTATGTATTGACAGCTATTTCCATCATTTTCACAAAATCCACTTTTCCATTTATTTATTTATTTATTTATTTATTTATTTTTACTTTTTTGTGGTAGAACATAATCACCAAATGGGATGATGGGTTACACCACAGCAATACCACATGAAGAAGGCTCGTATTTACAATCATTTTATCGAATAGACTGTTTATTTAGTGGGACAGGACAAAGTACCTTTTTCTGTTTGTTTTTTGTTACCAGCACACAATAAACAGCAGCTACAACTAGTGCTAGGATGTGCTTGATTTACGCCTCTTTTCAGGTTGGTGGCATGCAGCTGGTGTGACTCAGGCAGTTTCAGGTTCCTGTGATCTTAAGCATACAGACCAACAACTTGAAACAACTACATCTCACAGCTCCTGTTTGAATCCAGAAGCTTTGTGAATGACAGCAGCAGTGGCCACCAACATTGAAAATAAAATAACTCCAATTTATTCTGGAATCTCAACACAAAAACTGAATAAAACTCAGTGAAGCCAATGCCTAATTTTTAAATGCAATAAAAACTTCTCTGAAGCTTTGGCATAGGGGAACATTTTAGGGCCACTTGGAGATGGGGCTTGCAATCTAAGATCGAAAACCTTGGGCTGTTAAAAACTAGTGAACAAGGTAAGCTCTTCAGACATATTTGTATGAATGCAACGGCAGAGGGGAAAGTATTTCTTCCTCGGATCAAACTAGAGGATTTTTTATTTCAAAAAAATCTAAAACATAAAAATGGTTTTTTTTAAACTACACTATAGAGCCACTTACTCGTGCCTTTTTTTTTTGTTTTACAGCTTGGCCTACACACTATCTTGTGCAAGACATTCTGCTTTTCCCTGGATTGAAATGTGCCAAAATTATAAATTAGTTTTACTTTTGTGCTTCATATCAGCCTAAACTGTCAACTCACTTTGTCATGGTCCCGGGCCATGTGGGCCCGGTATTCTCAGTTTTTGTATGTTTTGTATTTCATCCCCTAGTCATGCCTTGGTTCCTAGGTTCTTCTGTTAAGATGTTCCTTATTTGGTTACCTCCTGTGTGCCCCTGTGTAACTGTGAGCCCTCGTGTTTTATTCCATGTCTTCCTCAGCCCGTTATGTCTGTGTTTTCCCCGTGCTCTCTCTCCTCCTGTCTGAACCTCCGTACTTCCTGTTTGATTCTGCCCGTCTCCCGTCAGTGTTATGTTCAACCCGCCCTGTCTCGTTATGGTTATCTGTGTCAGCTGTGTTCCCCGTGTGTTCCCACTTTCC